>NC_087062.1:50776134-50947986 GCF_963678635.1 Symsagittifera roscoffensis
ATTTTGAAAATAAAACTAATTTATAAAGTATTTGATTTTATTATCATAATATGGTGGGGGAAGACCTGAGACATGCATAAACATGCGCTTCAGGGCCTAAAACTCACGTTTATGCATGTCTCAGGTCTTACCCCTCCACATTTTGAGAATAAAACTAATTTATAAAGTGTTTGGTTTTATAATCAGAATATGGTGGGGGAAGAACTGAGACATGCATAAACATGCGCTTCAGGGCCTTAAACTCACGTTTATGCATGTCTCAGGTCTTCCCCCACCACATTTTGAGAATAAAACTAATTAATAAAGTATTTGATTTCTATTATCAAAATATGGTGGGTGAAGAATTGAGACATGCATAAACGTACGTTTCAGGGCCTGAAACGCACGTATATTCATGTCTCAGTTCTTCCCCCACCATATTTGATAATAAAATTAATTTTAGAAGTATTTGTTTTTACTATCAAAATATGGTAGGGGAAGACCTGAGACATGCATAAACGTGCGTTTCAGGGCCTGTAACGCATGTTTATGCATGTCTCAGGTCTTTACCCACCATATTATGATAATAAAATCAAATACTTTATAATTTAATTTTATTTTCAAAATATGGTGGGGGAAGACCTGAGACATGCATAAACGTGCGTTTTAGGACCTGAAACGCACGTTTATGCATGTCTCAGTTCTTCCCCCACCATATTTTGAAAATAAAACTAATTTACAAAGTATTTAATTTTATTATCATAATATGGTGGGTAAAGACCTGAGACATGCATAAACGTGCGTTTCAGGGCCTGTAACGCATGTTTATGCATGTCTCAGGTCTTTACCCACCATATTATGATAATAAAATCAAATACTTTATAATTTAATTTTATTTTCAAAATATGGTGGGGGAAGACCTGAGACATGCATAAACGTGAGTTTTAGGCCCCGAAACGCACGTTTATGCATGTCTCAGGTCTTCCCCTACCATATTTTGATAATAAAAACAAATACTTCTAAAACTAGTTTTATTGTCAAATATGGTGGGGGAAGAACTGAGACATGCATAAACATGCGCTTCAGGGCCTAAAACTCACGTTTATGCATGTCTCAGGTCTTCCCCCACCACATTTTGAGAATAAAACTAATTAATAAAGTATTTTTTTTCTATTATCAAAATAGGGTGGGTGAAGAATTGAGACATGCATAAACGTACGTTTCAGGGCCTGAAACGCACGTTTATTCATGTCTCAGTTCTTCCCCCATCATATTTGATAATAAAACTAATTTTAGAAGTATTTGTTTTTGTTATCAAAATATGGTAGGGGAAGACCTGAGACATGCATAAACGTGCGTTTCAGGGCCTGAAACGCATGTTTATGCATGTCTCAGGTCTTTACCCACCATATTTTGATAATAAAATCAAATACTTTGTAAATTAGTTTTATTTTCAAAATATGGTGGGGGAAGACCTGAGACAGGCATAAACGTGCGTTTCAGGTCCTAAAACGCACGTTTATGCATGTCTCAGGTCTTCCCCCACCATATTTTGAAAATAAAACTAATTTATAATGTATTTGACTTTGTTATCATAACATGGTGGGGGAAGACCGACATGCATAAACATGCGCTTCAGGGCCTAAAAGTCACGTTTATGCATGTCTCAGGTCTTCCCCCACCATATTTTGAAAATGAAACTAATTTATAAAGTATTTGATTTTATTATCAAAATATGGTGGGGGAAGACCTGAGACATGCATAAACATGCGCTTCAGGGCCTAAAACTCACGTTCATGCATGTCTCATGTCTTCCCCCGCCACATTTTGAGAATAAAACTAATTTATAAAGTATTTGATTTTTATTATCAAAATATGGTGGGTGAAGACATGAGACATGCATAAACGTGCGTTTCATGCCCTGAAACGCACGTTTAAGCATGTCTCAGGTCTTCCCACCAGATTTTGATAATAAAAGTAATTTATAAAGTGTTTGGTTTTATAATCAGAATTCGGTGGGGGAAGATCTGAGACATGCATAAACGTGCGTTTCAGGGCCTGTATCGCACGTTTATGCATGTTTCAGGTCTTCACCCACCATATTTTGATAATAAAACCAAACACTTTATAAATTAATTTTATTATCAAAATATGGTGGGGAAGACCTGAGACATGCATAACCGTGCGTTTCAGGTCCTAAAACGCACGTTTATGCATGTCTCAGATCTTCCCCCAACGTATTTTGAAAATAAAACTAATTTATAAAGTATTTGGTTTTATTATCAAAATAAGGTGAATGAAGACCTGAGACATGCATAAACGTGCGTTTCAGGCTCTGAAACGCACTTTTATGCATGTCTCAGGTCTTCTTCCACCATCTTTTGATAATAAAACTAATTTATAAAGTTCATTTTGGCTTAAAACTAATTGCTTTTTTAGATAATTGCTCGTCACTTGTTTTTGCGTAATATTTTGAGGGATACTTTGGTGCCTATGACACAGTTAATTTTGGCCCATGAGATCTTGTAGTTCAAGATCGCTCATTGCGCCTGTCTTCACTAGAATTTTTAATGGTTTTTTTCGGTCTGTGACACAATTCAATTTGGCAAAAAACGCAAAGCTTTTTTTATATCATCTCCCATTTTCTGCATGTTGATTGGAGCCATACTTTGGTGCTGTGACACATTTCATTTTGGCTCATAGTATTTCTCTAAATGTTGTCGTTCATCAACCTTGTCATCTTTAGGATTTCTCATGGTTTTGTTGCCTGTGACACAGTTCGTTTTGACTTGAAACCAATCGCTATTTTAGATGATTGCTAAATAATGTTTTTGCGTAATTTTTTATGGATGTTTTGATGCCTATGACACAGTTCATTTTGGCCCATACGATCTTGTAAATCGTGATCGCTCCTTGCGCTTGTCATCAATAGGGTTTCTCAATTTTTTTTGCCTGTGAAACAAATCATTTTGGCATAAAACCAATGCTTTTCTATATGATCGCCCATTTCCGCATGTTAATTGGAAGGATACTTTGGTGCAAATGACACAGTTCATTTTGGCCTATAGTGTTCTCTAGATGTTGTCGTTCATCATGCTTGTCATCTTTAGGACTTCTCTTGGTCTTGTTGCCTGTGACACAGTTTATTTTGGCATGAAACGGATTACTTTTTTAGATAATTGCGAATAAATTGTTTTTGCGTAATGATTTGAGAGATACTTAGGTGCCTATGACACAGTTCGTTTTGGCCCATAAGGTCTTTTAAATCGTGATCGCTCATTGCGCCTGTCATCACTAGGATTTCTCATGGTTTTTTTGCCTGTGACACAGTTCATTATGGCATAAAACCAAAGCTTTTTTTTACATGATCGCCCATTTTCTGCACGATATTTGGAGCCATATTTTGGTGCCTATGAAACAGTTGATTTGGCCTAGAGTTTTTTCTCTAATTGTTGTCGCTCATCACGCTTGTCATATTTAGGATTTCTCATGGTTTTGTTGCCTGTGACACAGTTCATTTTGGCATGAAACCAATTTTTTTAGATTATTGCTCATTATTGTTTTTGCGTAATATTTGGAGGGATATTTTGGTGCCTACGACACAGTTTATTTTGGCCCATAAAATTTTGTAAATCGTGATCGCTCATTGCGTTCGTCATCACTACGATTTCTCAGGGTTTTTTTGCCTGTGCCTCAGTTCATTTTGGCATAACACTAAAGCTTTCTTTATATGATCGCCCATTGTCTGCATTTTATTTGGAGCCATACTTTGGTGCCTATGAAACAGTTGATTTTGGCCTAGAGTACTTTCTCTTAAAGTTTTCGCTCATCACGCTTGTCATATTTACGCGTAAGCCGAGATTTAACCCCGTCATAGTTAAATTTCCAAGATTATTGGAAAGGACTACTTGTCATAATTGATAGATTACCGATTACTATAAGCGAAATGTATCACTGTGACTTCTGGCGTGCCAGTGGATGATAAAAAATCTCTAAAATTAAAAAAGAAGTTTTAAACACAGTTCATCTATTTTTGTAGGCGAACAATGCTCAATAGGCCTAAAAAGGCAGTCGGAGTATTCAGGGCTTCGTCTCGATAGGAGCAACCTTTTTAAGCGATAGCTTGATTTTTTCTCTGACAAAGAAGAGAAGAATTAGCATAAAATTTGTAAGCAATGTGCCAGTCGGTCATATTTGGAAGTTTGACCTTGAGAAGAGCAGAAAATACTTGATTTTGAAGTGAAATTTAATTTTTCAAGGTTTCGAATGGAACATGTCATGCACGATTTTCTCGCGATAACTGAAAATCAGAAAGAGAAATCAGAACAATTTTAGAACAATTGCGGGAAAGTTGTCAGATAAAAACGAGTGGGAAATTGCTATTCGCAATTTCCATCATAGTGAACAAGAGTAGAGCTGTCCTATCTGAAATAGAAGACAGAGTATTCCCGAGAGAGCAATTATTCGAACTGGACCAGAGTGAACCTTCGACGGAAAGGTGGACAGCTTGAGGGTCCCAATGGTCCACATAAAACTTCGTTCTTGAGTTCAAACTTACCCTTACCATTAAAACTGATAAACATTGAACTTATCTAGTTACTTTAGTTAATTCTAGAGTTGCTCACCCATTTAATTACTTCCTGTGCTTGAGCGCATCAACATGTGAGTCCTTAATTTAAATTTCTAGAGTGTGTTTTGTGATTGTTATGTTGAGGTAAGGCGAGTTTTAGGTTGATCCATCTGAAATGGATCAAAGTTCCACTGTCTAATAAAAAGTAACTTAACGGATTGTTCCAACCCGGTTTTTAACGGCGTTCATGTATTTTGGGTATCTAGAGACCTAAGTATGGGGACGTTTCTAATTCTAGAGTGGGGGGATATTTTAGTAGTAGCCTTTAAGCTGTAACGGGTCGTAGTCTCATGTCACAAGCGAACCGAACTGGCTCCGACCGTTCTTGAGGTGGAAAAACACAAGAGATAGTGTCCCTGACCCTTGAGCCAGTGGTTATAGGGCCTATTTTTCTTAAGCCTCATGTGTGACTGCAGTAGACGAATGTTACATAGTGTTTTTATGGCGCTCCTGGGTGTTTACGACATCAAGACTACGGAGTCGAACCCACTTGAGACAGCTTCGGGCTGAATGCCCATTCTAGAGTACCGGCGGTACGGTTCGACAGGAACGTGCAAACCTTCCGGTTGTACCGTGATAGCTTTTTAAGAAAACTCGAGAAAATTTCCTGGTACGCTCTCCGAACGAGGCTTAGCTAACCGAGTAAAGGGGGGCAACTAGGGGGACAAAAACACGAGCAAAAAGACAAAAAGCAAAACAAAAACCAAAAAAGAATAGAAAAAGGAACAAAAACCATAAAACGAAAAAAGACAGTGACTTTGACACCAGATTAGTTGGATCAAACCTTTATATTAATTAAATAGTATACCCATACTGTTTTACAAGTTCGATCGTTTCGATCAACCTAGCAATTTAAACCAGTAAACTGAATAAAGTGCCCGAAGTGGGGCGTTGTCAAGGGTTTTCAGATAGCTTGGAACTTAGCTGGACCAATAGGAGACTTGACTGGAAGAGGTGACCAGCCGAGTGGGAAAGTGGTTCAGGGACACTTGAGCTGAACCAATAGGAGACTTGACTGGAAGAGGTGACCAGCCGAGTGGGAAAGTGGTTCAGGGACACTTGAGCTGAACCAATAGGAGACTTGACTGGAAGAGGTGACCAGCCGAGTGGGAAAGTGGTTCAGGGACACTTGAGCTGAACCAATAGGAGACTTGACTGGAAGAGGTGACCAGCCGAGTGGGAAAGTGGTTCAGGGACACTTGGCTGAACCAATAGGAGACTGGACTGGAACAGGTGACCAGTCGAGTGGGAAAGCAGCCAAGAAGGATTTGGCAATTCTCGAGTTCTCAAGTTGGGCAGAACGGGTATCGTTAGAATCCACATTACATTATAGGAGATAAGTGTAAAATTGGATAAGCGAAATCCCCCAGTTTTGAGGAACGTTTTTACTTGAGCAGGCCTGGAAACAGGTCTACGGTTTTCTCTTGAGAGGTTTAGCACCCGGCGCTTAAAGTAATTTTTAGGCTTAAGAAGGGGGGCTAGAAAGGGGGGAGGTTAGAAGGGGGACTGGTTAGGCTAGAGGTTGGCGGTTGTAAATTGCAAAAAGGGGGAAATTAGAGTAACTAATTACTCGACATCGTTGACTTAGTTACATTAGAAATTAACACGCGTTGGTAATATTAGGTGGAGATCCAAAATCCAACTCGAGTTAAGGCTGGTACGCTGGTTGGTTTGGTAGGGGGGACCGGATATAGACAGCTTTTGTGATACCCCATAAGATCACTAGTGGGGGGAGGAAAACGCGTGGCAATTAGGTACCAGACATTTTTTTTTAGACGAAAGGTAGACATTGGTCACCTTTAAATTTTAGGTGGGCTCATTTTTCTGTTTTTATTATTTTTCTTACTTAAAGTTTTTGTTGCATTTTATTGAGGATTTGTGTTTGGTTTTATACGAACAGGTGATCACAAGATACCTGCGCACCTACATTGAAATAGAAACAACCAAAAAGAAGAGGGGGTCAGCATTTGGCTTTTAAGAGAGGGCTTTTGGGAAAATTTTACTAGAGCTTGAGTGGTGGTACAAGGTACTGTGGTTCAAGAAGACCCTACAACGAGGAAGACACTCCGTGACGAGTATTGGGACAAGACCGAAGAAGTCTTGGGACAGAGCAGTCTTGGGATAGTGGTCTTGGGACAGGGTCTTGGGACAGTGGTCTTGGGACAGGGTCTTGGGACAGTGGTCTTGGGACAGGGTCTTGGGACAGTGGTCTTGGGACAGTGGTCTTGGGACAGGGTCTTGGGACAGGGTCTTGGGACAGTGGTCTTGGGACAGGGTCTTGGGACAGTGGTCTTGGGACAGTGGTCTTGGGACAGGGTCTTGGGACAGGGTCTTGGGACAGGGTCTTGGGACAGTGGTCTTGGGACAGGGTCTTGGGACAGGGGTCTTGGGACAGTGGTCTTGGGACAGGGTCTTGGGACAGTGGTCTTGGGACAGTCTTGGGACAGTGGTCTTGGGACACTAGTCTTGGGACACTAGTCTTGGGACACCAGCCTTGGGACACTGGTCTTGGGACACTACCCTTGGGACACTAGTCTTGGGACACTAGTCTTGGGACACCAGCCTTGGGACACTGGTCTTGGGACACTACCCTTGGGACACTAGTCTTGGGACAGTAGTCTTGGGACACTAGCCTTGGGACACTAGTCTTGGGACAGTAGTCTTGGGACACTGGTCTTGGGACACTACCCTTGGGACAGTAGTCTTGGGACACTAGCCTTGGGACACTAGCCTTGGGACAGTAGTCTTGGGACACTAGCCTTGGGACACTGGTCTTGGGACAGTAGTCTTGGGACACTAGTCTTGGGACAGTAGTCTTGGAACAGTGGTCTTGGTACAAGGGTCTTAGGACACTAACGGAGAGTACTGTGATAGTGACGAATAGTCTTGGGACGGTATAGAAATTGAAGTCAAATTACAACAAGTGCGTTTTAAGACAGAATAAGACAAATCGAAATAGGTAGGGTTAAGACCAAATTAAGGAAAATTTTTCGGAGGTTTTAGAAAGAGAATTGGATAAGGTTTTTAACACGTTGTACAGAATTTGTTACCACAAAAAATATTCTTTTTACCCTTAGAATAGAATCGTGTATATAATAAAATTGTAAATAGAAGCAGTTGTAAATAGAAATAATGAGGCGGAGTAGGGTACCGGTGCTCGAAAAAAGGTCAAGTGGATCAAACACGAAGTATAATTCATCGCTGCGCGGAACGACATCAAAGGGCCCAAAGATAACGAAGACGAATTTTTCAGTTAACATGGTCAGCACAAGGAGTACAGCGGAGAACAGGGCGAAAGAGGGCACGGAAGGGGAGCGAGTAGACCCCACCATCGAGATTGATCTAGAGACACCCGATCAAAGTGTGGATGAAACAGGGAAGATGGCGACAGAGTCAACTCCAATGCCCAATGCAGAGGAACCAAACCAGAAACCCATAGAGTTCTCACCGATAGATGACGCGGAAGATGCAATAGGCAACACCGAAGAAACGGTGAAAGAAGACTCTCAAGTAAAGAGGACATCTTTTACGGAAAAATTGGGAATAATGTTCGGAATAAAAACGAAAGAAAACGTGACTGAAGAACCAAAAGCAGAAAGAGCACGAACATTTGGTACAGTGAGCACGAAAACGACAGAAAACGGCCTGTATGAGGAACAAGCTAAAGCAGAGGCTACGGCCGAAGAGAAACCCACGGCTGACCATGAAGAAACTACCATTGAACTGGACGACTTGTTGGCGAAATTAAATCAGATCGACAAAAGACTTAAGAACAGTGAAGAAGATAGAGAGGTGATAAAAAAGGAGATAAGATACAACAAGCACGAGTATCTAGACAGTTATTTTAACCTAGCTAAGGCAACAGAGGAGAGACTCAAGGAAATGTCAGATAAGGTAGAAGCCACCAATGAAGAACGAGAAAAGAACATCAAAACAGACATGCAACAGTTGAAGAACCGATATGATGATGTCAACAGCCAATTAGGGAGCCTGGAAAGGAGAATGGACACAATGAGCAAGAGTCAAGCCGAGAGTTCGTGTGCAATACAGGCGAAGTTGGATGCAATCTTGAGAGGTTCTACTCCACAAGAAAGACCGGCAGCGGATCGTACGCAAAGCACCAGAGTTGACTTTGTAGAACCACAAAGGAACAAACGGCAATCGACACCGTTGCCCTTAACCAGGGATGCGATAAGCATAGCACCAACAGCTGCGAAAACAATAATGAAGAATGGAACGTCGAATACAACGACTGCTCCGGGAGATTCAACAGCTAACAGCAACACAGGACCGGATGCTATGACATGGGCCAGCACTTGGGAGATGATGAACAGGACTCTAGAGGCCTTCGCCACGAGGAACACTGACTCGAGCGACAGGAGAGAGGGAAAATCAAGAAAGACATTCAAGAAGCCAAAAGAATTCAAGGACGACTCCGATGGATGCATTGACACTTGGGTGGAAGTGATGAGATTACATCTAGAACAAGACAACTTGAGTGACGAAAGACAAGCATGTACAGCCATACTGAGCAACTTGGAAGGAACGGCATTAAAATGCGTGGTCGCAAAGAAGGAGGAAGAACGCGACACCGCGGACAAGATCTTCGAGATATTGCTGAATCGGTTCGGGTCAGGCATGAAGGGTCACCAAGCGATGATGCGATTTGAAAAGAGAAGGCAGAGGGACGACGAGTCAATAGATCGGTTCCTAGATGACCTCGAGAGCTTGAGAAGGAGGAGTGACCCAGAGGAGTCGACAAATAGACGGAACTTTAGCATTGCCTCGAAGTTCATCGATGGGGTGAAAAGTGATGACTTAAGGACAATGTTAGCAACATACTACACATTGTCGAAGGACAGCGCACCCACCCCAGAAGAAATGAGACAGAAATCAAGAGAATACATGCTGATGAAACCTAAGAAGTACTCATATTCCGAAAACAGGAACACGCAAGGGGGAAGCCAACCCCAGAGGTCATCATGGTACAAACCTAGAGATGATATGGACAAGCGCAGATCATGCGCGAACTGCGGGTCAGCGGATCATCATGTGGCTGACTGCACAACGTACAAACAAGGCATGAAGAGCCTAGGTTATGCACCGGATGAAGAGGACATGAGCCAGATGGAGGAACACGAGTACTATAACGGCTTAATCATCAAGATAGGCGCCAGATGCTTCTTCTGTAACCAGGAGGGGCACTTCAGAATGGATTGTCCCTTGTTCTGGGAAGCGGTCAAGGACCAGAATCACCCCAAACATAAGTTGGCATTAGCGGCGGTGCAGAATCAGCGGAACAGGCAAAACGAGTTTGAATCTAGGAACTTGGGGGCACCAAACACCGAATTGCCGACGAAGACAGTGAAAGCTGTGACACATGTTAGCGGTGCGTTAGAGTCCGCGGCCGGAAGCTCTCTAGAGATAAATTATGAGAAAGCGGCGACGGAAGCAATTGCCAAAGTGAAACAAGATCTGGCTGCGAAAGAAATAGAGCAACGACTAAAGTTGGAGATCGAAAGACAGAATTTTAACGGAGCATTAACCGGATCGAACTCAATACCAGAGGCTAGAACGGGCTCAATGAAGACCGGGAATTGTAACACCGTGAAAATGGTGACAGGTAAACCTTTTGGAATATCGAAAATCGGAGCAAGAATAATGTCGATAATCACAGTGGGCGGACACGAGGTAACCAGAAACTTGAGCGAGCCGAGCGACCAGACGATAATGCACATTGACGTGTATGCAGACTACTTGAGTGGAATAAGTCCACAAACGACTTCTAGAGCGCTCAGGGCACTACTCACGAGAGGGGGCAGCAAATCGGTACGTGTTGATAATAGGTACACTGAAGCTTATGGTCCACACGAGGTCATGCTAAATATAGATGGAATCAACATCTATACCAAGACGATGATAACATGCGACGAAGACCTAATTGGACAAATCTATGTAGGGAAAGAAGAGTTGAAAGTAAGATCGATCGGACACTGTGCCATGCTTGAAGAAGATGCAATGCACATCGGGACGGAAGCAGACGTGACAGGGCACGTGCTAGACATAAATGGCAAAAAGACTCAGTTGCGCGGATTACTTGACACGGGAGCAGTCTTGAGCGTCATACCAATCGAAACATGAGAAAAGATGGGCTTTGACAAAGGTGACTTGATAGACTCGAGAATACGGCTGTCAGCTGCAAACAAAGGGGCCCTACGGGTGCTGGGCAGGACGCCGATAATAGCCCTCAATTTGGGGGAACGTAACCTGTGGATGAGCTTCATCGTGGTAGAAAACCTAGATGAATCTGACCAATTCATTTTGGGCAGAGACTTCATCAGGAATTTCGACGTAACGATTGATCTAAATAATGCAATGTTCAGGATACGGAACCCGGATAGGAGGTACGCAATCAAACCGGTAAATTTAATAATGGCGAATGAAAACAAAGCACCGGTATTCTTGAGTAGGAGAGTGAGGTTAAAAGCTAATGAAGCGGCAATCGTAAGCTTGAGGATGAAAAATTATAATGAACTAAGTGACAACAAGCAAGTGTGTATAGTTCCAAATCCCAATAGTCAAAGCGCTGCTGTTTTAGGAAGATCATTTTCGATAACGAAGAGCGGCCTCTGCGTCAGTGTCTTGTTGAATACCCTTGATATACCGATCACGATACAGAGAGGGAGGAAGCTGGGATATGCTTTACCGGTTAAAACTCGATATGAAACAATTGAAAACTCAAAACAAAATGAAGTTGTTGATTGTCCCAACCACAGGGACAAAATTTGTATCTTGAGACGATTGCAGAGAATAAAAGATTCTTCAGGTCTTATCAAATCACTTAAGTCAGAAACGGACGATGGGCTTTCGAGCTGTTCGAACTTTCCAGAGCGACCCACACTAGATGAAATGCAAATTGATAAACCGGTTCTGCCGGAGATTGAACATTTAAGGGGCAAACTGAAAGATGAACAGCTCGAAGCTATCAAGGACGTACTAGAGCGAAACGAGGAGGTCTTTTCAAGGCATAAGGCGGATATCGGGTGTTGTAATTTTGTTGAACATGAAATTGAACTTGAGGAAAACGCGGTACCACACAGGGAGGGGGCGAGGCGCATGACCCCACACAAATCGGACGCGTGTAGAAAAGAAATCGAAACGTTACTAGAGTATGACATGATAGAACCATCCAAGTCACCGTGGGCGTGTGGAGTAGTGATGGCCAAAAAGAAAGGCGACCAGTTAAGGTTTTGTTGTGACTTTCGATACCTGAACTCCGTCACGGTGAAGGATGCCTATCCCATACCTAGAATTGATGAGAGCCTCTCGAAGTTAGGTGATGCGAAATTTTTTACGACTCTTGATTTAGGCTCGGCCTTTTGGCAGGTACCATTAAAGAAGCAAGACAGGGACAAGACAGGGTTCGCCTGCGAGTTGGGTCTGTTTCAATGGAAACGGATGCCGTTTGGACTCTGCAATGCAACAGCCACGTTTCAGCGGCTGATGGCACACGCGTTGATAGGCGTGACGAAGAAGTACGGCAACCTGGTAATGTGCTACGTGGACGACGTGGTAATAGCAACGCCGACACTAGAAGACCACATCGAGAGGCTTGACGAGGTGTTCGCGTGCATGAAAAGATCGGGGCTGAAGTGTAAACCATCAAAGTGCGAGATACTCAAGGACTCGATTAAATACTTGGGAAGGATGGTAGATAAGCACGGCATCAGACCTGATCCAGACGCCGTGGAAGCAGTCCTAACCTGGAAATCACCAAAGACGGAGCACCAGCTGATGAGCTTCCTGGGTTTCGCCAACTATTATAGAGAATTCATCAAGGGCTATGCGGACAAGGTATACCCGATGCAACAACTAATGAGACATAAGGGCAAGAAGTTCACGTGGAACAACGCGGCAGAAGAGTCATTCCAGAGAATAAAGAAAGAGCTATGTGAGGCACCAGTACTGGGTATGCCGACAGAGAAGGGGAGGTACGTGCTAGACACGGACGCGTCAGTAGTCGCCATTTCTGGGATTCTCCATCAAGAACAAGAATGGAATGGGAAGACAGTCTTGAGACCAATAGCATACGGGAGCAAGGTCCTAAGTGACACAGAAATGAAGTACGGAGCACCGAAAGCAGAGATGTTCGCGGTGGTCACCTTTGTCGAAAAATACAGAGCATACCTAGGCAGTGAGCCCTTCAAGCTGCGAGTCGACAACCGAGCACTAAGCTGGCTGAAAACGTACTCAATGGACCAGAGCTATATTGGGAGGTGGATAGTTCGCTTGGATGGATACAACATGATAATTGAGCACAGAACACGAGATAAACATCAAAATGCTGACAGCTTGAGTAAGAAGACGGAGTTCTACGAGAGGCAAGAACAAAGAGAGGCGGACAGACCTGAGATCAAAGACGGCTTCTCCTTTATGGACAAAGAAACGTACGACAGTCTTCCACTCACGAGATGGCTGGACAAATCAGGCAAACCGATAGAAGATCATCCCGAATTGCCGAAAGAGCCTCTTGAAAAAACCATCTTGAAGAAAAATAGAGGGATTCCGATAGGAATAATGCTCAAGTCCAAGATCGTGAGGGAAACACTCAAGGCAAAAGGTTATGATCTCATCCAGGTAGAGGAGGGAACGGTCCGAATAGATGAAGACTTAATGAGGTTGCTTGAGAAACTATCAGATAACAAGCCCGTGATCCAAGGGAAAGGTCAGGAGGCACCGGAACTAACCATACTTCGGAGAGAAGAAACAGTGAACAAAACTGACGTCTCAAAAGGAAGCATCACTGATAGCAAGGAAGTTGTGCGATCACTAGTTGAAAAAATCCCCGAAAAAATTCTGGAGCAGACAAAAGTCAGGGATAAGAAAGTGACATTCAGAGAAGAAATTGAACACCTGGGACTAGATCAAGAGTCCGGGGAGTGGTCCAGATTCATGGAAGAAGACGAAACCGGAGAAGGGAAATTGTCCGGGGAGCGTGAAGAATGGGATGAAGACTCGGATGAGAGCAGCGAAGACCAAGACAGTCTATGCATGATACTGGCGGAAGAGAAGATAAGACAGCACGACAGGGAATTACAGACGGATCCATCTTCAGGGACGTACAATCTGGAAATACAAGAGGTACGAGGTGGTGAAGAGCTCGAGAAAATAGCAGTTTCAAGAAAACCACTAAGGGAACTATCGTGCAACTCAAACGTCAGAACGAATCTGGTACCAGAAGACGACATGAAAATCGTGAAAAGGATGATATGTGTGAAGCTGAGTGATGACACCCACAACCCTGGTGAAATGAATGGACAGATCATGGCGCTAAAGGAGCACGTTAAGGCGAGATACAGGCTGTCTGACCTAATAAGGGCCCAGAAGAATGACAAAATGACAAGTAACCTCTCCAAATGGATCCATTCGGGAGTCAAGGAGAAGGGGGAACTTGAGGAAGACAGCTACAAGATCTTGAGCCAGTTCTACAAGGAAAAGAGAGATTTACTTTATCACACAGCTGAAGGGGTGGTAGCGTGCAAGAGAAGAGATGAGGAAAAAATATTACACAAACACAACCTCATCATACTACCACAATTGTACCAAACGGAGGTGCTTTTCAGATCACACGACCAGATGGGCCACCAGGGGATAGATAAAGTACAACAAAGGATACTTCACAGGTTTGATTGGCCGGGAATGAGAAAAGCTTGCGAGAGATGGGTGAATGCCTGCCTAGCATGCCTTCAAGTAAAAGACCCAAGGAAGATGAAGTTTCCCCTCAAGTCTGTCGAGAGTTCGGAATTCAATGAAGTGGTGCAGATAGACCATCAGAAAATCTGCATGACGGAGTCGGGTTATAACCAAATACTAGTTATAATAGATCACTTCACCAAGTTGGCGGAAGCGGTTCCGTGCCAGACAGCCTCGGCAGAGGAGACATGTGATCACCTGATAACGCATTGGATATCGCGGTATGGTTGTCCAATGACTTTCCAGTCGGACAACGGCAAGGCTTTTGTGGGGGACTTGACAAAAGAATTGATGAAGAGATCACACATTGCTCAAGCGCACTCGACGACCTATCATCCACAGACCAATGGGTTGGTAGAGAGACAGAACAGGACACTGGTCAACATGCTCAGGGTGTACTGCTCGAGATACATGACGGACTGGGACAAATACCTGCCACAGGTAGTAGGAGCCTATAATAGTACTCAGCACTCAACGACGGGTATCAGTCCTTTCATGATGTTGACAGGCAGGGAAAGGGCAATGCCTATAACATTCTTTTACCCGGAGTACGAGGGGAAGAGGACGTCACCTCAAGCATACGTGAAGGAAGCGATCAAAAGACAACAAGAGCTAAACGAGCTATGTCGGAGAAACACGGCGCAAGCGCAAATGAGGCAACGCAAGAAATATGACGAAAAGATACTAAGAGCAAAGCCATACGAAGTGGGCCAATACGTGTGGGTCTTCCAAAATGTCATACCGCCCAAGGGAACAAAGAAACTACTCAAGAAATGGAGAGGACCGTTCATGATTACGGAAGTACATCAACAAGGACGGTTCTATCGCTTGAGTACGGGGCGAGCAGCACATTACGAAAATCTGAAGCCTCATGTCCCGTCCCCGGAGGACTGGTGCCTGCCAAAAGACATGGAAGGTCTTGAGTACCTGGTGGTGGAACCAGCGTGCGAAGTGAATGAGAAAGGCACTAGAGAGAAAAATGATGGTAATGAGAACTTGAGTTTGGACGACAACGAAAAGATAGAAGTGGAATCGGATGCAGGTTCATTTGTAGAAGAAGACTGGAACGATCCCGAGCAAAACGAGGTACCGAAGTGGATGGAACCGGATCGACCAACACCACCGGAAACCAGGACGGGCAATCGTAAACGAACAGGTATGAGGTACAATAGTTACGGGGATGACTTCTTGATCGATAAGATACAGCCAGACAAGTTGGGCGATGAACTACTAAGCGCAGGCGAACTGGAGGCCGAAGAGGAATGGCAAGTGATTGACGATGGTGGACATTATCCGCAGAATGATTACTCGACGCCAGAATTGGAGACGGATCTCGAGCAGAGTGAAATAGAAAGGAGGGAGAACACGAACTTGAGGATTCTAGAGTGGATGCGTGATGTCAAAGACGAGAGCCACGAAGGACAAAGCATTCAGCAAGTCGATATATCAGCAGCAAATTACATGAAGACAGAGGACCCTCTTTTCGGATGGACAGCAACAGACAGGCCACTGGACATCCCCAAGGACAATTCAGACCCGACTACATCGACGGGGACGTCGATAAATATTTTTGTCCGGGGAGTGGGGGTAGGACTTACCCACACCGAAAATTTGATGATAAAGAAGCTCAAGGAAGTGAGGGAAACAAGCGGATTGGAACTGGAGGAAGAAGAACCAGAGCCTACCATAGGAAGGAATTTCAAAACGAAATTCGAAATACCCAATGAATACTCAGAGAACATCATGATAACAGATAGCGACTTCATCCTGTCAAACAGGACCAGCGCGATCTGCATCACGGCGGACATGAGTTTCAAATCAAGATTGGAGGCTGACTTCAAAAGAGAGTACCAGAACGTAGAGTTTCTGTTCAGACAGAGGCCAGGACTGGGAGGCATAGCAGCGCTTCCACCGTCAGTGGCACAAGTCCCGGGCAAATACCTCTGCTTCCTAGTAACGAGAGTCAACGACAGAAACACAATTGATCCCGAACACGTGATATTGGCACTGACAAGACTACGTGACTTCATGATTGAAAGAGGAATAGTGGAGGTCTCGATGCCGGTGTACGACCCAAACAGGGGCAAACTGAGCTCGAGGGAATTGTACGCTATCCTACATGTGGTCTTTGCAGAAACAGAGATAATGGTGCATCTTCACAAGAAGTACTACTTGAGCATCGCCTGAGTCGGGTACATGGAAGTACCAGGTCGGGTGTGAGGGAGGAGTCTTGAGTCAGGTACTGGGGTGCGGCGCAGGTAAAGGGATCTTAAGATGTGATTGGCATGACAATTGAATTTTAAAAGAAAGAATTGATGGTGCTAAAACATAAAATGAATCTGCATGTTCTTAAGGGAGATCCAATCAAATTGTTTTAAGTGATATGTGAATGATAAGATTTTAATCATATGGGTAGAAGGGGGGTCTCTAGGTTAGGAACGTGACATACTAAGTTTTAATGAGCTTTATGTTTTCAGATCAAGTTTGAAAACAAAGTTGAATATCCAACTACACTCAAGCGAGAAACAGAAAAAGAGAATCTTGATTGAACACGCGACAATCCGGATCTACAGCAAGTGCTTGCAAGAGAATATTTCTAGAGATTTCTTGAATTGGGTAATACTTGAGTTGGTAAGGTAATTCTTGAGTTGGTAAGGTAATTCTTGAGCTGGTTGACATCTATCTACACACATCCCGAAGTTATAAAGAATGGCAGACCGATTCTGGAACTCTATGCCCACGGCTCTGCAGAGGCCCACTCTTGACGAGCTGTACAGACGCTTGAGGGACCTGGACCACACCCAGATCGACGAGAGAATGGCGGTGATGCTGAATGCGATCCTCCAGTTGGAGGACCAGGGCGAGTGCAGGGAGTCTGCGACGGAGGCTGTCTTGATAGTCGGCTACACCACTGAGGGCATATCAAATCGAGCACAGACCAGATGGTTGTCTTGGAATGCGGATGGAGGAGTAAGGGGCTTTGACTTGGCAAGAAATCCTGGCCTGAGTAACAACACCGAACACGGCGCAGGAGAGTTCCCGCTACCGACGAGGCCAACAGCGAGATCCACGGGCCAGAGCTCGAGTAAGGTGCCGTCGATGTCGCGAGCGCAACAGACGACCGAGGCATATCCGGAGCTGGGAGTCCTAAGGAAAGAGCTTGAGAAGGCGCTGAAGGAAAGGAATAAAGCGAACCTCGATCGGGATCAGGCGAAGTTGGATAGGGAGAGGCTTCAGCTGGAGAGAGACCAGGCAGTCGACGAGCGGGATCAGACGTTGAAATTACTTGAGATGCTAAGGGCGGAACATCAGCAGGAGCTAAAGGTGCGGGAGAACGCCGCGAATCGCGATCAACTAAAGTCGGAGTTGGAAAGGATAGAACAACGACAACGCGAGCTGGACGCACAAAAGGGAGCCAGGTCAAACGAACGAGTGGTGACAAGCTCAAGGCCAGAGTCGCGCATGGAGGTGGATGAAGCTCCCAGGGCTAGAGGACGGTTCAACCTTGACCGCGAGGCCAGGGAACACATGAGTGAAGGGTTGGAGGTCTGGATACCGAATGACGCGACGCCCTCCTTGCGCAATCTAGAGACCCAACCTGTACGTCCTCTGATGGATGTGGTGTTACCAGGATATACACCAACCTCGACCTCGAGCGGTAGTCAGGTGAGTGGCGCCTCATCGCGCCTGAAGGAGCTGGGCGAGAAATTGCAGCAGCAGAGTCGTGAAAGATCGACAAGGCCAGAGCTTCCCCCAACTTGGAGGGAACAGCCGGTCAGAAACGTCGTGATCGCGAGCTACAAGAAGAACACAGAGGGGAACTACCACAAGCATAGTCGGCTGGACTGGAATGCGGAACAGCAAGCCAGGAGGGACTGCTTCCACGACGCAGCCTGGGTGCAGTATCTAGCGCCACCTCGTGTGCCAGAGGGTGCGGTTCACCTGATTATAGGGGACAGCCTGGTGCGGGTGTTGACCCAGATCCGGTCACATTGGCAGACGGGAGTCTTGAGTTTCGCTGGAGCTGCTACGCCACAGATGTTGGCAACTCTGGACATGCTAGGAATGACCAAAGTTTACACAGTCACCTTGATGGTTGGGACCAACGACGTGTCGAGAGGAGAAGCAAGGAAAGTGACGAGGCTGTGCGACAAGATGAGTTGCCTTCTTGAGGAGCTGAGGATCCAAATGGATCCCATCCTGCTGACGATATGCACGGTCCCCTATAACATGATGTTTGATCAACACTCCCTAGAGATGAACCAGAGGGTGCGGAGCCTGAACAAGGCGATCCGAGAAATACACCGATCTCAGAAATACAAGGCGATCTCAGGCTGTTGGACGTTGCAGAACGCATGGAGAACAAGGGATTCCCTGAAGACACCTCGAAAGATGGAATCCATTTCGATAGGCCAAGGGGAGCTGAGTGGCTGAACGACGTCTTCCAGGAACACATAAACACGCTAGAAGCGGACCTGCTGGAGACAGCCCAATTCACTTTAGGGCCACCTCCCAACCCACCATTCCTTGCCTCGAGGGCCTTGGCTGGTCGATTGGGAGCGAGAGTTGATACTAGAGATAGCTCGAGGAGCAATCAGACCCGATTGCAGAGTGCCACACCAATGGAGTCGGAGGAGGTAGAGTCATCAACACCTCCGACCTCGGCGATGTCCTCCGTGGTGGTGGCAGATGGCAGGAGAGAAAAGAAGTCTAGGGAGACTACCCGCTTGAGATATCCTGAGAAGGTGAAGGAACTGGATCTAGAGACTTTGGAATGCAGACGAGAGTTGGCGGAAACCCTGGGGATCGAACGAGTGTCGCATGAGGACTTGAATAGACATCATTGCGTAGACTGGTTGAAAGCACACGAGGCGCATTTCTCGAGAACGAAGTTAATGGAGACTACAGACCTGACTGGAATTCCCACAAAAACGATCATGGGACCCATTAACTACAGGCCTCTCAAGCTGCTGGGGAGTCCGGGACTTATAGCAGAACCTCCCAAGCACCGAACCAGCATCGCCAGAATCAGGTTGGCAACCCCGGCACAGTTGAAGGTGGTAGACAAGCTACTCAATCCGGGAGGAATGGAATTGCCTGATGCCGCTTACGAAGGTCCGAAGTTGGCAGAAGATCCCAGGTACGGGAAGCCCTGTGGTGGCACCCAACTGGCCAAAACTCTGGCAGTTTACGATAGAGCAGATCCAGCTGCTGCAAGAGTAGTCATTGTGGCGGGATCGGACTTCGAAGGAACGTCTCCCAAGTTGTTCTGGCCGGAGACTCTGGTATACTCCTTGCCAGGAGCCGAATTGAACCAGATGTTGACCCTAGTGGTGGCAATAAAGTCGGAGATGCCCTGTGAACCGGAGCTGCTATTGTTTGCAGGAATGAATGACCACCTGCATGCGATGGGACTTCTTGAGCAACTGAAAGGCAAGGAGGTTCCAACATCAAGGAAGATCTGGGAGGCCATTCAGGCGTTATTTGCGGCGATGAATGAGGTACAAGAGAATGTAGCCTCGAGATTTGGGTCCAAGACAAAGGTGGTGTTTACCACATCCCCAGGATACGCCAGCATGCCACCCGCCCTACAATTCGTGTATGCGGTCTTAATCTTGATAGCGGAAGGGAGTGAATGGCGGATTCTGATGGCAGCCCCCAATCGAGAGCTGGAGCCAGTAAACTTGAGACTTTACAGATCAGAATTACCAGCGGCATGGGCTGACATATCTCATGCGCTGAGGGGCTTTTACGGACTAGCCGATGTCTTGATTGTATTGGATGAGGTACTCTTGCTAGAGATATCGAACTTTGCTAGACAACTCAAGTTCAGCCCAGTCATCGGGGACGACCACCCGGCGATAAACCAGTTGACGGCCAGCCTGTGGTTCCGGAGTATGGATGTGAAAGTCGCAAATTCCACCAGCAGGACTAGAGGTCCCAGCAACGAGAGAAGAAATGTGGTCGAGACGGAGAAACAGTTAGAATCGATGAAATATCGCTTGACCCAAGAGAATGGCTGGTGGCCATTCCTGACACCAAGGCTGGAGAACGCCACGAATAAAACGAGGGAGGAAGCACCACTCCTCGTGAAACAAATCTGGAGTTTTCTAGAGAAGCAACTGGAGCTAGCTGAAAGGAGAGACATGACGGTGGTTAGATTTGTCTCGGCCGCCAATGAAGTGACGATTGGAGGATTTTGGAGAGAGCACGCCAACGGCGAATTGAAGACTAGGAGAGATTACGAGATTCTCAAGTTCTTGAGTCCTTGCTGGGAGAGAGAATTCTTGGCAGGAGTGTTCGGCACCACGGCGACTATCTTCGGAGCCTTCGTGCAGGAGATACTGGGCATGCCCATCAGCCTGCTCTTGGCCCTGTATTTGGTCTACCCCAGATACTTGTTCAATATGGGTCCAGCATACATGTTTAGTCGGGGAGTGGAGACACTTCGAGTTGATGGGTACCTGGCACTAGTGCTCTTGACCCATGGGGAATTGGTGTCGTTTCATCGGTTAATGGAATATGGAGAACCTCTGTCTATGGGGAGAGTCCACACGAGCATTGAAACCAGCTCCTACAAGTGCGCCGCAGGGTTGAAGACACTACTGGTGCAATACCTCATGATGCAGAATCGATACATGACGGGTGAAGATGAGAACCCAACCTCGAGAGAAGAATGGGAGAAGGCGAACAGAGGGATGCCTCTGTTGACGGACCTGTGTCTGGCAATGAGGTCGGACCCAATGGGGATAATCCGAGGTCTGGAGGAGGTGGTGACCTGCATCTATGGTCCAGCAGTGACGTACGCGTTTCCAGATCCCCTGGTGATAACGTATCGTCACTCGGTGACGCACTTGAGTCTCATCAGCGTACTGGATGGTGCAGCGCTGAATTGGTGTCAGCAGGAAGTGCTCAGGGCGCGTATGAGCAACACGGTACTCTTCGGAAAAGTGAAAGATGCTGAGATGATGGTGTGCAATTTCAGGGGACAAATGCAATGCAGAATGGGAGGCAAGCGAGAGGGCCCTATTGAAATGTATCCCAAATTCTGGAACTTGAACCCATTGACGGCGGACGGACGAGAAATCTTGAGAATTCCTGCCTGGAAGGAGTGCTTCGCACTGGTGAAGAGGGAGCTAGAGACCATAATGGAGAAAGAAATCCTCCCGGCAACCATGCCTGAATTCCCAATAGTCAGGAGGATGACCTTAGGAATGAATAGTCCCTTGGTAGTTCCCTCCATAATGGCGAGGATGAGGGCGGAGGAAATGCAGAAGGATTTCACTGATGGCTGGGACCCCCTGTTCATTGGCTACACGGCGGCGGTCTACTTCCATACCAGCGAGATGAAGGTAAATTCGTGGACGACGCAAGCGAAAAAGAGTAGAGGTTCGCAGCCCCCTGGATATGAGGTGCGGAAAGTCTTGAGGACTCTTGAGAAGGAAGGACTTGAGAATATGCTACCCATATGGGATGATGGCAGGATGATCGTGATGGAGGGACACGTCGCACTGGTGGACGACATGAAATTTGCCACGAGAAAATATAAGGCGCCCTATGGCTTGGAACAGGTGGAAATAAGACAGGAAGGAACAGAACTAGATGCAGCAGGTCAACTGCACGTAGCACTGACGGAATACAAAAAGCTGGATCCCGCGACACCATCACCACTGTCCGTGGACACACCTGGAGACAAGAGGAGCGGACCCGTCGAGGACCGATTTAAGAAAATTCTCGAGAGAAGGAGACATGAGTCAGAAGAAGAGAGTATGGATGAAACTCTCAGTGAAGCTGGTGAAGACATGGAAGTGGGGAATACGCCTGAACCAGGGCCATCAGGGGAGGAGCTCACCACTCAAGAGCTGTTGAAAGATTTGAGCGAGGAGAATTGGGCAGATACTGCCACACCACCCCTGATTCCGTCTCCGCGGAAGAACCTAGAGTTGCCATTGGCAGGTGAGACCTTCAATATGGGGATGTTACTCTTGAGCTCGGAGGAAAGGGAGAAGAACACGTTCGAAGGGAATAGGGACATATTCTTGGGATCTCTCGAGGATGACGCTTGGCAGGAGTTCCTGGAGGAATTCAATCGAGAAGTGGGCAGCGAGACGACGCTGGACAAGTTCAAGAAGGAACTGTGGGACGCAGTAGTGAGATTCGGGGAACCGCTCCTGATAGGAACGGGCCTGGATGAGAAAGCAAGAAAAGAGCTGCTGAACAAGCTAGTGGAGCTGAGGAACGCACGATCGAAGACTAGAAAAGAGAAATGTGAGGACAGCTCTACTCTGAAACAAAAAACTGTGGATAAAATGGTTGATGATATAAAAAGGGATAAGGTTGGGACTAGTAATATGATTAAAAGTACTAATATCCTTAAGGCTCGAGCAGGGGGGAGGCAAGAGTTGGAAGGAGTGGATGGAGAGGTAGAATCAATGATGATAGCCACAACACCCTCGAGCAGAGATGTGAAGACTCGCAAGAGGAAGAGAGAAGTGGAAGGATGGGGTAGTCCTTCAGTGGATGCTGTTTCGGAAGGAAACTTGAGAGAGACGGCGCCCATCGTTTTGGCCCGATGCAAGACGGCGGCATACAAGAACAGCTCGGAGCTCAGGAAACCACTTGAAGTAGAAAAGGAAATAGAGGTTTCCACCAGTTCTACGTCAGAAGAAGACTTCAAGCCTCAGAAGGTAAACGTGAAGAGAGGTTCAACGAACGGACAGGTAGGGGAAGTGGAGATCGGCAAAGAATGGATCTCGAAGGCACATCAGGACATGGGCAAACAAGTGACGAGTGATCCATTGGAGAGGAACAAGACGAGGAACACTTCCCGGACGTGGTGGGTGGCCCTCGAAACATTGAAGGAAATGGAGGACTGCTTGAAGAAGTTGGATAGTGGAATAGCTCGCAGGCGACGCAATTGGGCCACTCAGCAGAAAGCCGAGGTTAATAAGATAGAGATGGCAAGTCATCTGAAGAGGTCCTGGCAGAGTTTGTTGAAGGATCATTTTGAAGAGGCGATGAGAACATCCTCATCAGCACCGCCACTAATGGCGAATCCCTTCGTTAGAACTGCGGGACAATTAATGTTCACCTGGAGTCTGGTGGGAATAGAGTTGGAGACATTGACCTCGTATGACAGGCTGAAGTTGGGAAGCAAGAAGCTAGAGGTGTATCAGGCACTGATGCAACACGTGGCCAGGGACAATTCAGGCTTGAGCCTGGCTAGGAGAAAAGATGCCACATGTTTCTTGAGATGGACAATGTCAATGATGTCTGATAGCACCATCCTGGCATGCCACCAGAGAGCAAGTGGAAGTAAAACCATGGAGAGAAGGGTCTCAACGATCATCTTGAACGTATATCAAAGTACAGGAATAGAGAAAGAAGATGGTTCCAGACTATCCTTAGAGAGCCATCGAAAGCTGGACGAGGTACGGAGGTTCTCTAACAAGAAGTTCGAGGAAGAACATGATGTTCACCGTAACCTGGCCTCGTCAGAACAGTACTCGAGACTCAGTGAGAAGGGGGAATACCAATACGTGTCTGGAGTGCTGGGAATAGCCTACAATCCCTTCTTAGACTCGGAAGCTGGAGGAGCCCACAGAAACCATGAGGTAGCGGAGCTGCTGAAGTTTTGGACAGAAAGAATAATGGAGATAGACGCGGTGGAGAAAGAGGGGCCGAGCCTGGGCCTGATTCTTGAGAAAACACCAGAGGTGATAAGCATGCCGCGCTCAAACAAGAGAGTTGAAGTGAACATGGGCGGTGGAAATGGCTTGTTAACCACGAACTTGGGAGTGATATGGAAGCTACTAAGACCCTCCTGGTGTCCACATCCCCATGCGAGTCTAATCGAGGAAACCACCGAGCGAGTGAGGTTAGCACCAACGGAAGATGAAGATCTGGCGAAGTTGAGTGTGCTACATAAGCTAATCACACCCCAGATGCAAGAGCCAAGCGAAAGGACGAGCGACCCCGGGTCAGCAAAGAAATTGGAGCCGGGTAGCTGTCTGGATTCGACGTGTGGGAACGGAGAGCACATCTGCGATGGACGGTCATGCGTCAGAATACTGTCGTTTCAAAAAGAAGACCTGGTCACTTGGTTCGAAGACATCACAGAAAGGGAGAAAAGTGAAGTGCAAACAATAGCGGAATGTTACGCGAGAACCACGGTGAATATAGCGACAGCTCTCGGATTCTTCTCGAGAATGTGTGGTCTGCAGGCACTGGAGAGACTGGAGTCTGAACATCATTTAGTGACGGCGTTGAGCGTAGAATCATGGCCCGGGGTGTTGCAGGTGACTCAAAAACACATCCGGAGCTGGAAAGTTGGTCTTGAGGCGGAAATGGGATTTCCCCTGAGCGAAGCTTATGGCTTGCCATTGAACGCGAAATCGCTGATAGGGTCAATGATGGCCAACTTGTGCGAAAGTCACTACCCGCTACACATGGCGATGGTGGAAGTGTCCAGCCAGAGAATACTGGTGGACAAGGCCTTCTCAGTGCCCAAGTGCGTGAGGTTGGCTCGGATGTCGCATCACTCGCACAAGTTGTTGAGAAAAATCAAAGGGACAGTACCAAAAGAATTGAGAGATGACTTAAGCGAAATCTGGGGAGAAGATCTTCTGAAGTTGGAAAGAGAAAACACAAGCGATCACGAGAGACAAAACGTGATCGGGAAACCTGTGGGAAGTACTCTGATGTCTGATAGCACCATCCTGGCATGCCACCAGAGAGCAAGTGGAAGTAAAACCATGGAGAGAAGGGTCTCAACGATCATCTTGAACGTATATCAAAGTACAGGAATAGAGAAAGAAGATGGTTCCAGACTATCCTTAGAGAGCCATCGAAAGCTGGACGAGGTACGGAGGTTCTCTAACAAGAAGTTCGAGGAAGAACATGATGTTCACCGTAACCTGGCCTCGTCAGAACAGTACTCGAGACTCAGTGAGAAGGGGGAATACCAATACGTGTCTGGAGTGCTGGGAATAGCCTACAATCCCTTCTTAGACTCGGAAGCTGGAGGAGCCCACA
This sequence comes from Symsagittifera roscoffensis, assembly GCF_963678635.1. Classification (NCBI taxonomy): domain Eukaryota; kingdom Metazoa; phylum Xenacoelomorpha; order Acoela; family Convolutidae; genus Symsagittifera; species Symsagittifera roscoffensis. Next base: position 50,801,531 of record NC_087062.1, read on the forward strand.
GAAACCATGAGGTAGCGGAGCTGCTGAAGTTTTGGACAGAAAGAATAATGGAGATAGACGCGGTGGAGAAAGAGGGGCCGAGCCTGGGCCTGATTCTTGAGAAAACACCAGAGGTGATAAGCATGCCGCGCTCAAACAAGAGAGTTGAAGTGAACATGGGCGGTGGAAATGGCTTGTTAACCACGAACTTGGGAGTGATATGGAAGCTACTAAGACCCTCCTGGTGTCCACATCCCCATGCGAGTCTAATCGAGGAAACCACCGAGCGAGTGAGGTTAGCACCAACGGAAGATGAAGATCTGGCGAAGTTGAGTGTGCTACATAAGCTAATCACACCCCAGATGCAAGAGCCAAGCGAAAGGACGAGCGACCCCGGGTCAGCAAAGAAATTGGAGCCGGGTAGCTGTCTGGATTCGACGTGTGGGAACGGAGAGCACATCTGCGATGGACGGTCATGCGTCAGAATACTGTCGTTTCAAAAAGAAGACCTGGTCACTTGGTTCGAAGACATCACAGAAAGGGAGAAAAGTGAAGTGCAAACAATAGCGGAATGTTACGCGAGAACCACGGTGAATATAGCGACAGCTCTCGGATTCTTCTCGAGAATGTGTGGTCTGCAGGCACTGGAGAGACTGGAGTCTGAACATCATTTAGTGACGGCGTTGAGCGTAGAATCATGGCCCGGGGTGTTGCAGGTGACTCAAAAACACATCCGGAGCTGGAAAGTTGGTCTTGAGGCGGAAATGGGATTTCCCCTGAGCGAAGCTTATGGCTTGCCATTGAACGCGAAATCGCTGATAGGGTCAATGATGGCCAACTTGTGCGGAAGTCACTACCCGCTACACATGGCGATGGTGGAAGTGTCCAGCCAGAGAATACTGGTGGACAAGGCCTTCTCAGTGCCCAAGTGCGTGAGGTTGGCTCGGATGTCGCATCACTCGCACAAGTTGTTGAGAAAAATCAAAGGGACAGTACCAAAAGAATTGAGAGATGACTTAAGCGAAATCTGGGGAGAAGATCTTCTGAAGTTGGAAAGAGAAAACACAAGCGATCACGAGAGACAAAACGTGATCGGGAAACCTGTGGGAAGTACTCCAAACCTGGAAGACAACGACACGATGCACGAGAAAATGATGGAGCTTGAGCCTCTCTTGGAAGCCTCAGGGGAGCGTAATCTCAGGAGCATTGAGATCTCTCATGGGGAATGCCCATGCCACTGTTTGGCACAAACGGTGTGGTATCCAGATCACAAGAACCTTTGCCTGGTGTGGGATGTGGAAGAGATTCGGTCGATCGGACTACCGGATCACCGGCAGAAGGTGACGCTCTTAGTAGTGAGTACGATGTTAGCTCTGAGATGGATAGAAGAGAATATAACGAAGTATCGGGAGGCGACGACGCCAACGGCTGAGTCAATATACGCGATAGACTACAGCAGGAGACTTGAGTTGTTTGAGACTGCGTGCAAAGTATTCGCCATACCGACGGAAGTCAGGCACGTATGGAGTCGCTTGAGGTACTTTCCATGGTTTCGGGCGACACTGACGTCTTGGCTGTACAGGGCAACGAAAGATCACATGAGAAAACATCAAAAGGAGTATCGACAGTTCCAGGCCGAGATTGGGCCGGAAGCTTTCAAGAGACCCCTGCTAACCCATCGTAATGCGATCACGACGGGATGGAAGAGAGTGGGTAAGATGTCTAGAGACAATACCAAAGCGAGGGAGTCGATACTAGAGGAAGACCTGGCGAAGAACGTGAGCTTGAGCCTGCACAACTCCTTTTGCTTGAACCGAGAAGCTAGGGTGAAGGCACTACCCAACCAAGCAAAGAGATTGCAGGAGCAGAGAGAATGGATGCGATCCTATGAACAGCTGAAGGCTTGGGAGGAGATTGTGATTAGTTCCGATGATGAAGAGGAACTGTTGAGACAGTTTGCCGCATCTAGCACTTCAGGATGCAGTACCTCCAAGGCGAAGAGCACGAGATGAATGGGCAAATCGGATGGATCTTGAGTCTTGAGAGGGAAGGGGGGCTTGAGTGTGAATCCGAGTGAAACTTGGATTCACGAAAAATAAATTTTAACAAAGTAAATATTGTTACTAATATACTATATCTATTATATAAATCAAAATGCTGCATGACAATTTCCTGATTGAATAGGACAAAAGAGATTTTTAAATGATTGGCTTGAAAAGCGAAAATTCAAAGGTGCAGGTAAATGCAGATTTTGATTGCTGTTTAGCAATAGTGTGAAAATTTTAAATGGTCGTGAATTTTGGGGTGTAGATAATCTTAAATCTGCTGCAAACTTCTGTAAATGACCACTGGCACTGTATCTTGAGCAACACTCGGTTTTTCTGGGACTCACTGGCAGAAGACAGCGCGCGATGAGGACATCGATCTCGAGTCCGGGGAGTATGTGCCAGTCGGTCATATTTGGAAGTTTGACCTTGTGAAGAGCAGAAAATACTTGATTTTGAAGTGAAATTTAATTTTTCAAGGTTTCGAATGGAACATGTCATGCACGATTTTCTCGCGATAACTGAAAATCAGAAAGAGAAATCAGAACAATTTTAGAACAATTGCGGGAAAGTTGTCAGATAAAAACGAGTGGGAAATTGCTATTCGCAATTTCCATCATAGTGAACAAGAGTAGAGCTGTCCTATCTGAAATAGAAGACAGAGTATTCCCGAGAGAGCAATTATTCGAACTGGACCAGAGTGAACCTTCGACGGAAAGGTGGACAGCTTGAGGGTCCCAATGGTCCACATAAAACTTCGTTCTTGAGTTCAAACTTACCCTTACCATTAAAACTGATAAACATTGAACTTATCTAGTTACTTTAGTTAATTCTAGAGTTGCTCACCCATTTAATTACTTCCTGTGCTTGAGCGCATCAACATGTGAGTCCTTAATTTAAATTTCTAGAGTGTGTTTTGTGATTGTTATGTTGAGGTAAGGCGAGTTTTAGGTTGATCCATCTGAAATGGATCAAAGTTCCACTGTCTAATAAAAAGTAACTTAACGGATTGTTCCAACCCGGTTTTTAACGGCGTTCATGTATTTTGGGTATCTAGAGACCTAAGTATGGGGACGTTTCTAATTCTAGAGTGGGGGGATATTTTAGTAGTAGCCTTTAAGCTGTAACGGGTCGTAGTCTCATGTCACAAGCGAACCGAACTGGCTCCGACCGTTCTTGAGGTGGAAAAACACAAGAGATAGTGTCCCTGACCCTTGAGCCAGTGGTTATAGGGCCTATTTTTCTTAAGCCTCATGTGTGACTGCAGTAGACGAATGTTACACAATTGAAAACCAGAAAAATGAAAAATGTTGAATGCCGTTTATGGATTTAAAATGATGGTTTACAACGATGATTTTTTATAATTTTGTTGCATGTTTTTGAGCTCAAAAATTTATTTTTAGCGACCTTTTTCCCTGTATAATACATTGGTTTTTCCCCAATATCTGATTTACATAGAAGGTTTCTAAATATTTTTTGTTGTTAAATTTTGAGCTCAAAATCTGATTTATACTGACCATTTTCTTCATTTATAACATATGTTTTGCCCGAAATCTTGCTTATATTGATTTATTTTTATGATTTTATTGCATAATTTTGTGACCGAATCTTGTTTATATCGGTGATTTTCTTGATTTTGTGTCGTTCAGTTTGAATTCAACTTTTAATTTGAGTCTTCATACAGCATGCTACTAAAAGTTTTAAAAAAATTTTTTGAGCATTAAAATCAACTTTTTAGACAATATCATCGATTTTTTTGGGTCCTTAGAAAATGCAATTAAATCGATTATAATCGGTTTTATACAGATCCTATACAGATTCTGTACAGCTTTTATACCGCAAAAAAATCCATTTTCTATACTATAAAATAGATTTTTTCTGAACTGTATAAAATCCCTATATTATCCATTTTAGTGTCTAATTGGGTTACATACAATCGATTTTTAACTGGTAGAAAATCTGTATAAAAATCAATTATAATCGATTGCAATTTTATTTTTACCAATGCGGGCTGGTTTATCGCAAGGGTAATGAACTGTAACCAAATTTGCCAGTTCTATTTTTGACTATTCTGCGAACGAAATTAATTACGGGAAAAAATCGCCGATTGCAACACGTTTGCTTATCACAAATGTAACAAGCATAATTTATTCAGCTCCCGAGTCGAGATTTTTCATCTAATTTGAAGCAAGATTTGAGCGGTTTTAGCGGTTTTTTTAGACAATTACGCTCAAAATCTTGCTTCAAAATGAGCGGTTTGAGCGGTTTTTGAACGGTTTATCTAAAAAAACCGCTCAAAAACCGCGCAAGATTTGAACGGTTTTGAGCGGTTTATCTAAAAAACCGCTCAAAAACGGCGCAAGATTTAATAATAAAAAGTCGACCACAGAGGGATTCGAACAGACGCCTTATCCGTTAGTCTTTGCGGAATTGCTGGAAGCTTAACATTCGCTGTATTTGTTCTACGGAATATTACTAAAGTTCATGTCCCTTACTAGAGTTAGATGTCCCCTAACTAGAGAGAGAGAGAGAGGGGGCACGTCGTGGTTGGGGGTTTCGTGGGGGGATGGTTAAACGTGAGGGGTTACGTCGTGGGTTGGGGGTACGTTGGGAGGTACATTGGGGGGGGGGGGTGTACGTTGGTGCGGGGGCTTGTTGGATGTTGGATACGTTGAGGGGGTACGTTGGGGGGAGGGAATACGTTGGCGGGGGGAGGGGGGTAAGTTGGGCGGGGCAGGGGGTGTTCAGTTTTGCAGAGAAGAGAAACGTTGATTCTTGGACCTCGACCCGGGAAGACCGCTCAAAAACCGCTCAAAAACCGCTCAAATCTTGCTTGAAAAAAAAAACCGTTCAAAAATCACCACAAGAAATGAGCGGTTTATGAGCAATTTTTGAGCGGTTTTTTAAGCAAGATTTGAGCGGTTTTAGTGGTTTTTCCAAAAAAGCCGCCCAAACCGCTCAAACCGCTCAAATCTTGCTGGAAAACCGCTCAAACCGCTCAAATCTTGAACGGTTTTTGAGCGGGATCTCGACCCGGGCTCTGTGAACGAGGTTACACACAGAATAAAAAGTCTAGTATGCGAATGCAACACAAAATACAACACCATTTTATAAAATCAGTAGTGAAAGGATTTTTCAAACCATTATCTTCCATCATCACGCAAACACGGTCGTCTGGCCCACATAAGTGTCCATAAACACAACCATGACCGCAAAATGATGTACCAGAACGTTTAGAATTTTCTCTTAGGAAGAAACACATGATAGTGCCTACCCATTACACCAAATACGCTGAATGGATGATTGAATTTGAACTAACTATGAAGCAAATTGAAACACGAGTAAAACTTCCCGTGCCAATTACGGAAAAACGAAATCTAGTACCCACATGGAACACCCCTACTAGTCACTAGACAGCTGGAAAGGAGCTGCAGAATTCTAGAAAACTGATGAAACAACATGAAAAGTCAGTAAGTTCTGGAAAAAATCTAGTGAGCGTCCCCTTGGAGGGGTGACAGTGTCATCCCACTCCCCACGTTTGAGCTTGCATTGAGTAGGACCGGGGCAATTTAAAAAGCGATCAAAAATAATGAAGTTTTTTTGAATGATTGTCTTCCAACATCATGCGAACACGGTCGCGTGGCTCACATAAGTGTCGATATACACAATCATGACAGCACAACAATGTAAAAGAACATTCAAACTTCGTTTGTATAAAAAGGACAATCGGTTTTCAAACGATTTTCTTCCATCTTCAGCAAACACGGTCGTGTGGCTCACATAAGTGACCATAAACACAACCATGACGACAAAATGAAGTACAATAACGTTCAGAAGTTTCTCTCAAAAAGAAACACATGTTATTGCCCGTACCGAACTTTTTGGCTATAATCATGTCTGATCATTGTAAAATCATGCAAAATTCATGTCTTTAACAGATGTGCAGCATGTCTATATTCGGCATGCACATACCTGCATCAGACATGCATCAGGTGTGCTAACTGAAGATATGCTCACACCTGCAGCATGCATGATCATGCCTGAACTGAACATGCTCACACCTGCAGGATACATGATCATACCTGAACTAAACATGCTCACATCTGCAGGATACATGATCATGCCTGAACCGAATATGCTCACACCTGCAGGATACATGATCATGTCTGAACTGAATACGCTCACACCTGCAGGATACATTATCATACCTGAACTAAACATGCTCACATCTGCAGAATACATGACCATGCCTGAACCAAATATGCTCAAATCGGTATCTTCAGTATTATAAGATAATTAAAGAAATGGTTAAATTTTAACAACATCGTAAACTCAGCTTGATAATGTGACACTTTACTTCAAATTTTTAGTTTTTTTTCAGATTTTTTCTGACATCGGTGAAGTTTTTTGTTGAAAATTAACTGTAGTGGGTAGATGCATCTTTCTTTAATTGCAAGAAGGGAGTCGTTGGTAGCCTGGCGTGTGGATATTTTTCTCTGTTTCCTGTCAACAAAAAACGAATTGTTAGTCAAATTTTTTAACTAAATAAAACAAAATTAATTTTCATTCAAAAGTATTTGCGCTCGGGCTATGTTTTTTTCTCCAGAAAAATGTTGACTTTTTAACTAGCCATTTTTCCAAAAAAAAATATATCAACCAAAGGGTTTTGTTGTCATGAGCTCAAACTTAAAAACATTTTTAACATGTGATAATTTTGAACATGTATAATTCAAGCAAATGAAGCATTTAAAAAAAAAGTGCAGAGAAAAAATCAATTATTTTTCAACTTTTTAGCAGTCCTTTGTTTAGAGCTATCATGTGAACTTTAAAGTGGTTGAAATGAAATTAAACGTTGAGATTATACAAAATTTTTTTGAAAAATAACTTTTAGGAAAAAAACAGTTTCAAAAACTAATATTTTCTCAAACACCACTGCTACATCATTCTACTGCTAGTTTGAGAAGAAATGGTTTTGATTTAAATTTTGAAATTTTCAAAATTTCATATGCCTAGAAGAAGCAAACAATTATGCTTGAAGCAAACAATTATGTTTTTGTCACACTTTCGTCTGAACAGGCACCAGGCGCGATCTAGGATTTGTCGAGGAGGGGGGAGAGAAGGCTTTCAAAAAAAATTCCCGAATCACTAAAAAGTCCCGATTTTGAAAAAAAAACTTTCTGTACCGCAGGCAAGTTTGCAAAAAATTAGGCCAAAAGTTTTTTTATGCTTTTTTTGAAAAAATTTGGCCACTAAATTGCGTTTTTTTGGCACGCGCTCTTTCTAAATGTTCAGTAAGGCTTGGCCCCGAAAGCGACTTTAAAAAAGGTTAAGGTCAGTCAGCCAAAAATGTATATCTCAAAATAGTACAAAGGGGGGGGGGGGACATTTGGGTCAGCGGAGATTTAATCCGTCTTAGAAATCGTTCCAATTTAGTTGAAAGAAGCTTATTTGCCGTAATTGATTTGTTGCAAGGAGCAAAATATATCCTTTTGTACTTTATATGCCGTGTGGGGGGATGATTTTCATTTAAAAAATTCAAATTTTAGAAAAAAAAGTTTTCATTTCAAAAGTTTTCATGCGTTAAAAAGTAGTCGCATATTTGTTGTTAATTTATTCAATGAGATTAAAAGTATCCACCAATCAAATCTTTTTAATTTATTCGCAATTATTGCGGCTACTGGTTTGCGAAAATTGAAGGACTATTGGCCAAAAAATTTTGTGACGAATTGCTTGAATTAGTTCAAACCGGGGATATTTAGTTTTTTCTACTATCCATCCCGTTGACCCCCTGAAACTAACCTGACGTCCTCTTTTTTGGGATGTAGATGCGACATAACTTCCTTCATTTGAAGATATTTGACTCGAGGAGGTAAATTTGGATAAGCTCATTTCGAACAAAATCTGAAAAAGTGAATTTTTAACAACAAAGACCATTTAGTCAAGATACGAAGAAATGTATAAATAAATATGAATTTGTCAAGTTTTCAGTCAGGCGTTATCATGTCTGCGGCAGGCACGAACATGTTTCATTCAGGTCTGATCGGGTAAGATCCAGGTACGACCATGTCTGTAGAAAAAAACGCATGCTCACTTGTGAACAGCCCTGCATAATGGGGGAACAGTCCTGAGAAAATTCTGTCCCCTGCTAAATGGATGATCAGCCGTGAAATGGCACAAAAAGTTCAGTACGGGTGCTTAGTTATAACACCAATTGCGCTGAATGGATGATTGAATTTGAATTGAAGCAAATCGAAACACGAGTATAACTTCCACGTGCCAATTACAGAAAAAAATGTATCTAGTATCCGAATGCAAAACCGATGCTGGTCGCCAAACAGCTGGAAAAGAGCGGCAGAACTCTAGAAACTGATGAAACATCATAAAAAGTCAGTGTGTTCTGGAGAAAATCTAGTGGGCCTCTCCTGCCAGCCCCCTGAACTGCGTTACTCCAGAACATACCGCGCAGCGCGCTCGTATGCACGTTATTAATATATCAGAATTACGGTACTCTTGAAGAAGACCTGGGACATGCATAAACTTGCGTTTCACACCCTGAAACGCACGTTTATACATGTCCCAGGTCTTTGCCCAATAGTAACGTTCAGGACACCACTCAGGACATACCACGTTCAGGACATATTATGAGAAAACTTACCTCGTTAAGATGTGCATGTGCATCGATGTACGATAGCTTAGGTATGTTGAAATTACTACCAGTTTCATCAATGCTAAAGGATGACTCTATTAGTCGGAAATTTTTTTTCGTTTTTGAAGACATTTCTGCAGACATCTCAAATTATCTAAAAAACACTCAACTTTAAGAAAACAATTAATTTCTCAAAAAACAAGAAAAGCACTAGCTGACATTCGTGAAAATGATTAAAATGAAATTATAATAAGGGTGTGTAACGACAGCAATATGAAACTTTAGACAAAATTGCCTTAAGGAAAAACAATTAATAAAATCAAGACCCGAATCACGGTTTTTCGAAAAAAGCCCAATTTTAATCACAAAATTAATATCACAAGAACTAGAGAGAACTAAGAAACAAACGATTCAGCAAAATGAAGCTAGAATATAGGTCTAACGATCGCGATTTACAACTCTAGAAAAAAGTATCTCAATGACAAGAATTTTTAAATCCTGATCGGAATCACAATTTTTCCAAAAATGCCCAGTTTTCATCAAAAAAACTAGAAAGAATTAACCAACAAAAGATATCGTAAAACAAAGCTACGATAATGGTCTAGCGACATCACTCAACTCTTAAAGAAAACACCTCAATTCCATGGAGTAAGTAAAATTATGACCCGAATCACGATTTTTCGAAAATTGCAAATTTTCATCAGAAATTTAATATCACAAAAACTAGAAAAATCTAACCCATAAACGACACGTTAAAAGAAGGTAATGAAATTGTTCTAAAGACAGCAATACAGAAACTCTAGAAAAAATTCTTTTTTAACATGAAACAAGTTAAATCATGGCCCGATTCACGATTTTTCAAAAAAAAGTCCTAATTTCGTTTAAAATTTTTTATCATCAAACCTCTGAAAATTGTAGCAAAAACCGACCCATCAAAATAAAACTTAAAGCTACGACCATGACAAATAGATACATTAAGCAGTTTTGATGAAGAACAAGGGTTCTGAGAACATCTCAGTAAAACATTAAGCCAAATTAGGACTTTTCGACGATTTTAAACTTCGTTAAAAAATTATTATCACCAGAGTTAGAGAAAATCAAGCTACATCTTAAAAACCAAGACAAAGCTTTCAACAGAGCAGACTTAATTGCACTATTTTCTCTAACTTTTGAAAGTTTTTAACCATTTTCAGCATGGTTTTATCAAACTTCTTCAAAAAAGTCAATTGGGCTGAGAATGACAAAAGCGGCTCTTTCCTAAGTGGAAAATGAAAACGCCAATTTCCTTTTTTCGCGTTCTTTTGATTTTTTTTGTAAGGCTACCTTCATAAAACTTTGAATTGGCAATTACAGAATTAAAATTCAACAAAATCTCATTTTAGGAAAAGAAAAGATGGAAAAAGAGATACAAAGTGTAAGCTTTTTAAAAATGAATCAAAAATTCAAGTAGTCTTTTGCAATACTCTGCGTTCAATCGCTTTAAAAGTTCATTATTGTAATTGCGATAATCTTGAGAAAGTAACATTTATGTGAGATGTTTTGTCACTGCCAAACTTAGAACAGTTGAGAAACCTTTAAAACAAAATGCTCAGCAGTTTTTTCTTTGAAATTGTTTTGTTTTCTTTTCTTATATAGTTAAGAACATTTATGAGTTTAAATATCGAAAAACAAAAAAGTGGCCTCGAAGTTCAGGCAGCAAGTGAAACCAGTTTTAACAGGGATAGAAAATTTTTGTAAATTCGTGGATCAAAAATGCGAGAAAAAAGTACATAGTGAAAATTTTTTGATAATGAATCAGAAATTCATCTAATTTTATGCATTCCTCTACTTTCCATCACTGCAATTGTTCAATTTTGTAACTGCAACAAACTCGAGATGCTAACACGTCTGTGAGTTGGTCTTTCGCTGCCAAGTTTGTAGCTTTCGAAATTAATTTCAAACAAAAATCTTACAATTTTTTGTTGTTGCAAACGACCTCTTGCCTTTTTTTATTCTTTCAGAACCATTTTTAGGCTTTTAAGAGTAACAAACTTTTTCGCCTTACACTTAAGGAGCAAAAAAGACAAGTTTCGGTGAAGATAAATATTTTTACAGTTGCGCAATTTGAAAAAAAAGGAACCAAGCAGAAACTTTTGAAAAATTGTTTCATTGAAGAACATTGTAATTGAAAACGCTTTTTAAAATGTTTTTGCAATTAAAACATTTGTCAAGATTTCATCAATGAACAAATTTTTTGACAGCACAACATTATTTAACATATTGTGCTTGAAAAACTGTAAATCAAATACGATGTTAAACCATCAGGTTAAAGATCTTGTTTGTTCCTATTAAAATCAAATGAGGTCATCTTGTAAATCGATTATTGCCATGTGACTGTTTCCGTTTTTTCAATTTAGTTTACGAGTCATGGTTGCTTTCATTGCTATTTTGATGTTGACAACTGTTTTTCGAAGTTTATGACTAGTTTTAATAAAAAATCTCAAAAACCAAACGAAACATGGTTTAATTCCGACAAAATCTGAAAATTAAAAAAATTTCAATTGTCATTGCAAAAATTGGTCAGTCATGCTTTTCCATTACATGGTTGCAAATAACGATTAGGCTGGCGACTTATTTGTTTTTTTTTTTCCATCTAGTTGTGTACAAACAAAAAAACGAAATTGATCTGTTGTCTTTTCTTATTTAATCGAAGATGTTTACTGAAGCCAAATAGATCATCAAATGTTCGTCAAATAAAGAAACTGATAAATTTTGAACAGCAGCTAAGGAATAAAAATCTCATATCATTGATTGCAAATCAAGACTTTTCGAAAATTTGAAATTTCGTTAAAAAAAAATTATTATCACGAGAGTTAGGGAAAAGTAAGCTACATCTAAAATACCAAGACAAAGCTTTGAACAGAGAAGACTTAATTCTTTTATTTTCTCTAACTTTTGAAAGTTTCAACCATTTTCAGCGTGGTTTTATCAAACTTTTTCAAAAAAGTCAATTGGGCTGAGAATGGCAAAAGCGGCTCTTTCCTAAGTGGAAAATGAAAACGCCAATTTCCTTTTTCGCGTTCTTTTGATTTTTTTCTGTAACTTTACCTTCATAAAACTTTGAATAGGCAATTACAGATTTCAAATTCAACAAAATCACATTTTAGAAAGAGAAAGGATGGAGAAAGAGATGCAAAGTGTAAGCTTTTTAAAAATGATTCAAAAATTCAAGTAGTCTTTTGCAATACTCTGCGTTCAATCGCTTCAAAAGTTCAGTCTTGTAATTGCGATAATCTTGAGAAAGTAAAATTTATGTGAGATGTTTTGTCACTGCCAAACTTGGAACAGTTGAGAAACCTTTCAAACAAAATGCTCGCCAGTTTTTTCTTTGATATTGTTTTGTTGTCTTTTCTTATATAGTTAAGAAGATTTATGAGTTCAAATATCGAAAAAAAGTTGTGGCCTCGAAGTTCAGGCAGCAAGTTAAACCAAGTGTTAACAGAGATAGAAATTTTTTCTAAGTTCGTTGATCAAAAATGCGAGAAAAATGTACATAGTGAAAGCTTTTTGAAATTGAATCAGAAATTCATCTAATTTTATGCATTCTTCTGCTTTCCATCACTGCAATTGTTCAGTTTTGTAAATGCAACAAACTCGAGATGGTAACACGTCTGTGAAATGGTCTTTCGCTGCCAAGTTTGTAGCTTTCAAAATTAATTTCAAACAAAAAATCTTCCAATTTATTGTTGTTGCAAACGACCTCTTGCCTTTTCTTATTATTTCAGAGCCATTTTTAGGCTTCTAAGAGTAAAAAACTTTTTCGCCTTACACTCAGGCAGCAAAAAAACAAGTTTCGGCGAAGATAAATATTTTTACAGTTGCGCAATTTGAAAAAAAAGGAACCAAGCAGAAACTTTTGAAAAATTGTTTCATTGAAGAACATTGTAATTGAAAATGCTTTTAAAAATGTTTTTGCAATAAAAAGATTTGTCGAGATTTTATCAATGAAGTAATTTTTTTGACAGCACAACCATATTCAACAAATTGTGCTTTATTAACTGTAAATCAAAACGATTTTAAACCATCTGGTTAAAAATCTTGTTTGTTCCTATTAAAATCAAACGAGGTCATCTTGTAATTCGATTATTGCCATGTGACTGTTTCCGTTTTTTCAATTTAGTTTACGAGTCATGGTTGCTTTCATGGCTATTTTGATGTTGACAGTTGTTTTTCGAAGTTTTTGACTAGTTTTAACATCAAACCTCAAAAACCAAACGAAACATGATTTAATTCCGACAAAGTCTGAAAATTTAAAAAACTTCAATTGTCTTTGCAAAATGTTGTCAGTCTTGCTTTTCCATTACGTGGTTGCAAATAACGGTTAGGCTTATTCGTTTATTTTTTTTCCTTCTAGTTGTGTATAATCAAAAAAATGAAATTGATCTGTTGTCCTTTCTCATTTAATCGAAAATGTTTTTTTTTACTGAAGCCAAATAAATCATCAAATGTTCGTCAAATAAAGAAACTGATAAATTTTGAACAGCAGCTGAGGAATAAAAATCTCATATCATTGATTGCAACACTTTGGAGAGAAAGTTTTTTCTAATTAACCAAAATTCGGTCTTTTTTATTTAAAATTGACCTAACTGGTGATCTGAGTTTAGAAATGGATATGTAAAACAATGCTCTTTTTTAGTTTTAAAAGTTACTTGTATACGTTAAATAAAACAGATCACAACACCTAATTTTTTCTTTACCAGGTGAATCCCTACAGGCGTTTTCAATCACAATATCAACAGTTAGTAAACGACGTTCTACCAAGCTTGATTTCAAGTCTCCTAAAAATTGTTCAGATTTTGATCCTCTTCCGTCTTTTTCACCATGAAAACAGCTTTTTTTGTCCTACACAATGCTTCAGAAGTATAACCCACCTAACCTAACCAAATTTAAAGAGTTTGCAGGATCGTTATCACCTTAAGAAAATTACAAAGCTTTTTGCGTGCTTCTTCAAAACATCGCAGCTTTAGCGATAAAGTCTTGCCAGATTAACAAAGATTCAACCTACCGAACCAAACATATCGACACTAGTAATTTTTTGCACGACTTTCTCTTTTTGCTAGCTGTGCGAAACGAGGAAAGACATACTAAACAGTGATTCGAGCACAACCAACTAAACCACCTAAAACACATAAGTGGTGCGAGTCCGAACTAGAATCATAGCCAACAAACAGCTGGAAAAGAGAGAATGAATGCAAGCAAAATTAACACGGCCTTAAAACTCTTCGAAGCTCCAAAAGTAATGATGAATATTTTTTGATAAAATTAACCAAAATTTTTAAGAAAAAAAAACGAATTAATTGGTGATTTTTTTTCCGCTGAAAATCTGAATTTGAAATTCTATTTTTGAAATTAAAAGTTGATCCCGTTTTTGTGTCCTTTTCGCCTTTGGTGCTTCATAGTGGAAATTGCCTATCCTTAACAAAGGAAATAAACTGAAAGTTGAAGGATATCATAAATAAAAAGATTTAAAAAAAAAACAATTTTCAACCTGATCAAAATGGAAAATTTCTTAAAAAAATCATCAGCACGGTATTCAACGACAAAACTGTTTATTAGCTAAAACAAAGCAAAAATCTCACAGGCGCAGTAAATTGCAGTTGACGGAAAAAAATTACCCAATATGAAAATGAAATAACAATTTTTTAGCGTAATCTGATTAACAAAAACCGGACCAGTACAACACAGTACAACAACCTAAACAACAACCGCTACCTGGTGAAACATTTTTCTTCGTGTCAACCCTAAATCAAATGATTGCTGAGTCTGCTATCATCAATCCTATCGTGAAACTAAACTTCAATCATGTATAATAAGATGGCACATGCGCAAATATCAGTCGAGAATTTCGAAGAATGGAAAAAAAAGATTTCTTGTAATCGAGCAATTTTTCCATGGATGCATTGGAGTAGCACTCATACCAGGACCACAACAAGTATACTTCTCGCACCTACAACTTCGATTCTACCACACTCTGCTAGCAGCCATCAGAGCAAACGTACCGAACAGTTTTGCAACCCTGGGGGATATGTTTTTGATAAAAAAAAGCTCCAATTTAATGAAAAAAAGCAACAGATCAGTTTCAAAAAAAAATAATAAACTCAATGATACGCTTTTTTTTAAATAGGACATCTGCTTGTATCTAAAAACCGCCATCTTTCATTTTCATTCAACCTGAAAACCTTACCTTGCATTTTTTTAATGTTTTTAATATCCATATAAAAAATCTTTAAAAGAAGTTTTTGAAAGGCTTTTTATATGGTCAATTCTTTTTTCAAAAAAAGAAGTCAAAAATAACAAAAACGTTTTTAAGTTTTAAAAAATCTGAAACTAATTCTAGTATTTTTAAAAAAAAATTGACTTCGATGAAAAAAACGCTTATTATGAAATGTTCATAAATTAAAACCTTGTGGTGAGCATTTTTTGGAAATTGTTGTTGAGCCCTAAAAAATTCAATTTTGTGGGAAAAAACCCATTCTCAACACAAACCACGTTGTTAAATTAAAAATACCCATTTTTCATACATCAAAAGTATTGTGATAAGTATTTTTTTGCTTTTTTTTGAGCAAAAAAAGTACTTCTTTGTGAGAAAAAAACTCATTCGTAATACAAACGAAGTTAATTGGTTTAAAAAAATACCCTTAAAACCACTTTAATATTAGTTTGAAAGGTTTACTTCAGCGAAAAAAAATGCTTGTTATAATATTATCATAAATGGGAATTGTACGATAACCATTTTTTTCTCGATTTTTTTTGTGTGAAAAAAAATCTTTCCTAAAAAAACTTTATGTAATTCAACTTAAAACAACCTAAAAACAGTTTCTAGGCTTTTTTGAAAACTTTATTGTTGGTTGAAAAAGTGCTGATTACAAAATTTTGTGAATGGAAATTGTACGATAAGCACTTTTTCCATAGACTCCGTGAACGGAGTTGTACGATAAGCATTTTCGGTCAAGGAGGTCAACCCGAGTGTGCGTTTCGGACCATGAAATGCCTTCATCTGTTGCTCCCGTTCCTTCTCAGGTCAATTTTTTTCTAAAACCTTCAGAAATTAGTGTAAATATGATTTTGCAAGATACGTGATGCTTTCAGGACCTGAAATGATCAGATCTGCTTTTCCCACGCCTTCCTTAAACAATATATCAAACACCCTCAATTTATTTTTATACCCCTTTTTTTGCTGAAAATGATAGTAAGACACCTGACGACAGCATTAATGTGACTTCAGGGCGGCAAACGCATGTGTCACATATTCCAGGGCATTATCCTATAAATTTCTAAGACAAAAAAAACATAACCAGCATACAAATTTTCGCTGAATCATTGACAACAGAAAGCGTCGGAGCAGCATATGTATGCAAATCAGGACCAAAACTATGCTTCGTTTTTGGAAGAAAAGTTTCATAATCGGAAAATTTTTCTTCATTGAAACTAATGGAAGAAGTCGTGGAACAGCATGTTTATACAATTTAGTGCCTGATACGGCCAAATCAGTTGTTGCCAGATCTTTCTGCATCATTTTGGCGAAATACTCGTAAGAACCTTTTATATTTTGGTTGAAGGGATGCGGGAAGGCCTAAAAGCAAAAAATGCGTGCATTTCAGAACCTGAAAGGAATGTATCTGCAGATCACTGAACTTTTGCGGTCAAATTTAGCAAAAAAATGATTAAAATAGTTTTTTTGCTAAAACTGACAAAGAAGGTCAGTTTTTATCATAGAATCGAGTTATAGGCCCTGAAGCGTTAGTATCTGATGTTCTCAGGATTTTCGCGTAAGTTTTTAATAAAAAATCAACCTACAATTAAGTTTCAAGACAAACGTATTGAGGAGTTGAAGTTTTTTGTAAAAAACGTCTGAGTTTTTCTGAATTAAACAATTTTGCTGTCAGCTGGCCCTTCTTGGAAAGAAAGTTCACTGAATTTTGTATTCACTTTTGCCAAATTGCTGGAACACTGCGAACAGTATACATGTCTATTCCAGGTCCTGAAACGTTTCCATTCCAGGTCCACATCTGACGTTTCTAGACCTTTCCGCATCATTACAAATAAAAAAACAGTTTATCCAAAGATTTAACAATGAATGAGAAGTGTAATTAATTTAACAAACTTTTTTGCCAAAATTGATGGAAGGCGAGGAACAGCATTCGAATGAGTTTCAAGGCCTGATACGCCAGTTTCAGCTGTTCTCAGGCCTGTTAATGATCACTAACACCCAAATTAATAATGTCGATTTGTGACTTCTTGGTTTCTTACATGTAATTGTGAACGCTCGTTAACACTTGAATGTAAGATAAAGTGGGAAATAAATATGAAAAACCATGCAATTGAACGCTCAAAAGGTTTGGCAATCATTATCATGGCGACCAAAATCTTCTGATGATCACAATGCTTCTCGCTTGACTAGGGATCTGGACGCCTCTACCAGTACTCCACAACAATTTCATCCAGGTTTTCAAAGGGGATCAGGGCCAGGCCAAACCTTTCCAAAACCTGTACTAGCCTTCATACAACATGCATACAAAAAAAAACAATTAACTACGGCTGCGTTTCATTGTTGCATTGGTTGCAAGTACGAGTTTGATTTGATATTGTAATCAAAAATCTGTGTGAAGCATTTTACACTCAAAGGGCCGAAGCCAGTTTTTTGCCTGAAAAAAGTGATTTGAACAAATGTACATAAATGACAATTTTATATGTTGCTTTATCATTTCATATGTCATACAGTTTTATTTCATACGCCGAATACTTTTCATCAAAATTTTTAGATATGTTCTCTGCTGCTCTAATTTAAAATTTTGAGAAACTTATCGGGGAAACAACGATAGATTTTGAAAAAAAGAAGCCTTTTCTGCATTTTTGATCAATGTGTTCCTGACCCAGAATTAACTTAGATTTCTTTCTAAAAGCTGTAGACATCATAACTCATCTAAACATAACAAGGTTGTTGAAAGTTCTTTGACTTTTCAAAATGGAATAGAAATAGAAAATAAGCGTATTAAGGGTTATTAATCAATGTAAAACGGTTTTCAAAGTCAGTTGAAGTTTTCTATTGGCTTCATAAATGTTTCCAACACACACAAAAAAATTGCTATCGAACTCAAAATTTGAGGTTTAATTGCTTGAACACGTACCACGCACGATATTTTTAAATAGGAACCACGGGCTGTCGTCTGGAACGCTGCAATGCCACGGTATCCAACAACGAAGACTGCAACGACTTACAACATCCACTTCAACAAGATATTTTTCAATTTATGGGAGCTTTTGTTACCTTACAAATTTATTTCAAAACTTGTTTCGAGCTTTACGCTGGTCGCATTCCAGCCTTACTAGTTTTTTCGTCAGATCGTACGTACGTTTTCGCCCAGCTTTTGTCTCGCTTGCTAGTCATCTCTAGCTTTTCTTGTTTGCTCCACAGAGCAAACCTTTCTCCTGAAAAATGGTTAAACCCAGCTTTCTCGTCGCTTAGCTAAAAGTCTTAGCTTTTTCCGTTTGTTCATAAAATCAGACACTTCTCATGAAAGTTGGTTCTGCTCACCTTTTGTCTCGCTTGCTACTCATCTCTTGCTTTTCTCGTTTGCTCGACAGAGCAAATCTTTCTCCTTAAACTTGGTCAATTCGAGCTTCTTTCTCGCTTCGCTAGTGTATCTGGAGTTTTTGTTTGTTCGGCAGAATCAAACCGTTCTCTTTAAAGTTGGTTCAACTCAGCTTCTCCGTCACTTCGATAGTGTATCTAGCATTTATTTGTTTGCTCGTCAGAACAAATTTTATCAAAGTTGGGTAAATCCAGCTTCTTCTCCACTTCGCTAGTTGTCCCTACAATTTACCGTTTTCTTCTCAACAGTACTCGTGCTTGTGTCTTTTACAGCAAAGCTCTCTACAAAATACCCAGTCGCCACTGTTTTGTTTTTCCCTTGCGTGCCCTAGGACACTACTTTACTGGTTCTTACTAGTCTTTGATCCCTTTATCTACTTTGTTGTGTTGGTCGGCTACGCAAGGGCTACCAAAGTTGACTAACCTTTGAACCATTGGCACTGTCGATATCGTTCATAAGAAGCACTTGAACATCAACTGACATCCGAAATTGCTTCGACAATATTAAATTTCCCTCGAGGAATTGGTTGCTCCGGTAACAGAAGATGAAAGTATCGCTGATGAATTAGCTTCCTTTTCTTCTGGCGAAGTCAACGACTGTTTAGAACGTACTTCTATTTTCCGCAATGGACAATGCAAAGCATATAAGTGAAAAAGTACAAGAAGACTTGCATCGGAGACTGTACATAATTCAATAGTAGCTTAGTTGCTCCATATGAAAAGAACCCCATAGCTTTTTTTGCACCAGTGTGCAGTTCCAACGTTAACTCAGTTGCTACAGCAAGAAAAACCACAAGCCGGTCTTTATTTACAAGTGAAACAACCAGTGTTGGAATGTCTCATAACGAACAGAGGTACTCCAAGTTGGACCAAGATCCATCAAATCGCGTGACATTTAAGGATTGCAACTCTTCTGTAGATGAGAACCTACTTAGAACTCCACACGACTCAAGCATTTTTCTCAGCTCTCCTCATGAATCGGAGGCTCCAATAACAAAAGAGGTGACGCGATATTTTAACTATTTCACTAGAACATCAACTGATCCTCCACAACACATTGAAAGCTCGTATAATTCAAGTTTGAACTACATTCCTAACTCCATTTCTACATACCAGAACTACGGAATTGTTCAAGGTCAGACTCGAACTTTTGACGGGCCTTTGCCAACCGGTACAACTAGTAGCCCTCTTCGGTCAAGCACACGATATGGTCATTGATGGACCTCAGCTGACAAAGTGAATATCAATCGAAACTCGCAGCCCATGTTGACTAGTTCGTCTAATCCACAAGACACCTCATCTGCTTATAGCTCGAAAGTTTTCAAATTTCCCGATATACGTATATCAAAATTCGATAGAAATGCTCTTTAGTTGAACAATTGGTTGGGACCATATCAAACAGTTGTTGGAAAGAATCCTCGTAAAAGTCCCGTCGAGAGAATTACCTATCTTCCATCGCTATGTATAGGAGCGCAAAAGCTTAATAGAAAGTTATGGCACAATCTCCAGCCAGTATGACCAGGCCATAGAAGAACTCACTCGTAGGTTTGGTACTCCTAAACCCGTTGTGGCTGCCTACATAAAACAAATCGCAGACTTTAAGCGTCCCCATATACGCGACTCTTTGTCATTTGTGAGGTATTCGACTTTCCTCCGCAAGCACGTTCTTAACTTCGAAGCTAACGGTCATAATTCCAATCTAGGATCAACAAACTTATCAAGAATTGCGCTCAGCAAGCTTCCTTATGCTGTTTTGGCGAGGAATTTTGTGTACTCAACGGTTTCGAATACGTATCTTAATCGACTTTTCAAATTGACTTAATAATTAATCGAAAGCCTGCGAAAGTTTGGTTTTGCAGATTGGACAGTTGTCACCTGTCAAGACTAAATACTATCAACAGCATGACAACGACAGTTCATTTTTTTCTCAAAAAAAGACCATAGTGCAAGTAATGCAAATAATCCTAATTCTTCTTATTGCAGTTCCACCACGCCATTGAGTATTATCTGTCCTAGAGATTAGGGCAATAACTATTTGGGACGTTGCTCAAAATCAATAAATTGCCACTCGATAAACGTTTGGAGATTGGTAAGAAACTCTCACTATGTTTTGATTGTCTTTATAAACACAAGTTAAACAATTGCAGAGCAGAAAAACGATGTATGTAAGATAACTGCGGTCAGAAGCATTAATCAAATTTGCACAGAGAAAAATCTGGAATTGATAGCAAAATTCAGTCTCAGAAGTCTAACAACGACGAAGTTGAACCACGAATTCTCAATTCGCCAGATGCCAAGGATAGCATAAATCCGGACTCACTTCCGGTCATAAGAAATCAGCTACCGTATATGCCGGTAGACATGATTATCGGCAAAATCTGAGTTCAGTGTTATGCAATGTTGGACAAAACAAATGTATACTACTAATATATACAAAACTACAGCGGAAGAACTGAACAGCGTTTCAAAGCAATCAGTCGACGGATCAAATTCTTTCCACCTCAATTACACTGAGTGTTGGAGCATTCAACTCTACGTTGGTTCTTTTTACGTTCGGTTGATAAAACTCACTTGGACGTCTTAAACGTCAAACAATTGAAAAATGTTTGTTCCAAATTCAATCATCTCAGCCATATCAATTACCCTGATACTCCTTGGTGTCGATGCTTTCTGGTCATTGCTGAAATAGATATCAAGAAGGGTCCTGTTAGAAGCCCATTTGCAATCAGAAACTTGCTTGGATGGACCATCACTGGTCCTCGGAGCTCCAAGTACCTGGACAAAAAACCACGAAAACAACAAACAAATGACATTGATGCTCGCAACAGAGAGCAGCCAACACTAAGCAAAGCAAATAAGTCAAAAAATTCTGAAAAGTTGACGACTCTGCCATATCTGTTGATTTTCCTCCCGGCTCAAATTCAAGAAAGATCGAAAAATTACTTAAACTCATGGAAGACAAAATTTAACACGATGGAACAAAGAGCAACATGAACTTACTGTGGAAGCAGAATGTGAAGCTACCAAATAACTTCGCAATCGCAAAAGCTCAATTAGGCTTACTCCGAAACCGCTTAACCAAGGATCGATAAATTTTGGATTCAAATAATAAGTTTGTTTTTACAGACATTGAGAAAAGTTATGTTAAACCAGTTGTTTTCATAATTCCTCAGCCAACTAACGTCTGGTATTTACCTCAGCACCCGGTTATAAATCCAAATAAACCTGGCAAATTTAGACGTGCCGCAGATTCTGCTTCAATGTTTCAAGGTGTCTCTTTGAACTCCTGTTTAGATGCTAGGCCTGATCTTCTCAACAACAAGTTTGGATCGCTACTTCGTTTTCGGGACTAGCCAGTCGCAGTATCTGCCGATATCGAGGGTAGGTTCATGCAAATTGGTTTTGAAGAGTTAGATCAAACTGCTTTACGATTCCTGTGGAACACTGCAAAGGGCATTAAGCAATATCAGTATACCAGATTGATATTTGGTGCGAAATGTACACCTTCAATTGCAATATTCGCATTGAATCAGACTGCTAGCGATTGCAAAACAGCTGAACTCATTATCCGGAGTTTTATATGGATGACTTGTCCAACCTTTTGAGCCCATTGAAATTGCTCAAGCGTCCTCTTTGAAAGTAAGGACAGTCCTGAAAAAGGTTGGTTCCAATTTAACAAATTTTGTTTCAAATAAACCCGAAGCGTTGGTCAGGTTGCCCGAGATGCACGTCGTTGGAATTTTTTTGACACAAAGAACACTCGGTGTGCATTGGGAAACGTGTTTCATTAGGGATTCGCAATCCAGCTGATCATGACACAAGAGGAATACCCCTTTCCGATGTAGATAAACTCTGGTTCCCGCCTTCTGACTTCCTGATGACACCGGAATCGGAGTGGCATAAGCCTCCACATAAAGAAGTTACAATCTTCATCGCAAGACTAAGAGAGGTCGAGCCACTAACCGTTTTTTCACGTTTCTGTTGTTAACTCAAGGTTTTCAAAGTAACTAAGATAGTTTTAAAGTTTATTAGCTCGCTGAGGAAGAAAGGAAAAAAATTGCCGGACGCAAAATCCCTTATTTTTGAGTTTCTCAAAGAAAAATTTTTTCCCAGAAACCATCAAACGGTTACAACAAGGGAAAAAATTGGACAACAAAGATGTTCTGTTAGCTTTTTCCCCTTTCATGGATGATAATACTCTGAAAGCTAGGGACGTGTTCGACATTCACCACTTCCCGAAACCGCCAAAAACCCCATTATTCTTAATGCTAAAGAACCAGCAGCGCGACTTTCAATCGAACACGCCCAATGCCGAAGCATGCAATTCGGTACAGAATATGTCCGCAATTACCTTCAGCAAAACTTTCTTATCATTGGTTTGCGCCAAGCTCTGAAAAACAGTTCGCCATCGCTGTTTCTTCTGTCGGCGATTCCAGGGAAAGTGCTCAGCGTTTTCATGTCGGATCTTCCCGCCACTCGCTTTCAGGATCCAAATGAAAACCCTTACCAATACAAAACTGTCGGTTTAGACTACGTTGGACCTTTTCATATTTCCAAAAATCCATCAATAAATAGATCTGCTTGTTCGCGTACTTTACTACTTGTGCTATGCCTTTAGAAACGACAGAAAGCCTCACAACGGAAATATGCGTGACAGCTCTTTGCAGGTTCATAGCACACCGAGGCTCACCACAACGACTAATCTCAGACAACGCGACATACTTCATCGGAGCGAAAAAGCAGTTGCGTAAAGAGACTCTGTATTTCGAGATAGAGGTAGCAAGCTACCTACATGGTCAAAATGAACACTCCTTCTGCTCCTCACCTTGGTGGTGCGTGGGAGGTATTCGTTCAGATAATTAAACGAAATTTCCTTCTGAATATTGGATCTGCACGCATCTATCGAGATCTCTTCATCACAATCGTCGCTGAAACCGAAGGACTCTTGAATGGACGACAATTGACGCATGAGAACAGTCATATCGCGGACGACCTTCTTTTGAATCCAAACCGTTTTCTTTTTGGCAGGCAACTTGTGTACACACCCTCAGCGGCCTTTAGTGACCAGCCAACCAGTAAGATGTCCGCGAAGTCTTAGATAATGGTTAAGGCGAAGATTGATTGCTTTTGGCCCTGACTGCTGAAAGAAAATGCCCCGAAACTTATTCGGCGCACCAAATGGTCACAGCCAGAGGATATTTTCAAATCTGGAGACCTCGTATAGATACTGGAGGACTTCAAGCCGCGTGGCATCTGACCACTTGGTCCAATCGTCGAGATTTCACCGGTCCTGACGACAGAGCGCGTTAGTGCGTGATAAAACAGCGCTAGGGAAAAAACCTCGACACGCCGTAAAATCAGCTTTGGTAACACCTAGGAAAAACACTGTTAGATAAAGTTAGGAACTAAATATGAGAAACCATGGAATTGAAAGCTCAAAGACTAATGGTTCGGCAATCATTATCAATGACATTATCCAGGTAAAAATTTCATTAATTGAACAAACTTTTTTCGCCAAAATTGATGGAAGACGGGAGCAGCAATAAAATGAGCTTCAAGGCCTGATACGCCGGTTTCAGCTGTTCTCAGGCCGTTCTTTTTAGTTTTTAGCAGTAGTTCGTAGTTTTTAACTTATGTTTTGTTAAAAAAGACTGAAGTTCTGGGATTCGCAAAAAATGTGCGTCTCTTTTCTTCAATTGTACTCATCTGCTGTTCTCGGGCGTTACCACATATTTTGAAAAAATATAATTTTTTTGAGGTTTTTTGCTAAGCAAAACGATGCATGAAGACCCTCTAACAAGTGAATTTTGCCTTTCACTGTCTGAATTGAACCTAGCTGCTGTTCTTACGCCTTCTCATATCAGCTTCGGCAAAATTTGGCTTCCTTGAAAAACTTCGTTAAAATATAATTTAAGCCTTCTAACTGCAGATGGCTTCGTTCCAGTAGATGAACAAACAGATTTGCTGTTCTGGGGCAGTCTCAAATCAATTTAAGCAGAAAAATTTTTCAAATAAACATCGTCGCTTAAAATGAGAAAAATAGCAAAAGTACCCATTAGTTGCCGATCTGACTTTTTCGTTGAAAACGATGGGGGATGATGGTTTTGCAACAGATATGTTTGTTCCAGAACACGAAACACATTTACGCTTTTTCGGTCGTTTCCTCGCCACTTGAGACTCAAAATGAACACTCGAATAACTGAATTTGAAATAGAAGGGGGCTTCGTTAGGGCAGCAGACAAGTGCATTTCAGGGCGAAACGCAAAAATTTAAAAATTCCCATGCTCTTCCATCATTTATATCTATTATTTTTTTAAAATTGATTTCTTTAAATATCGATGTTTTGTAATCGATGCAAGAAAGTTTTCTAACAACTGATCTAAGTTCCAGGCCTGAAATAATGATTTATGTTGTTCTAAGGCGTTCTCTTATCAGTCTTAGTAAAAATATATATCTGGAAGCTTTAGAAAAAACTGCGAATACGATGTTTCCAGGTCTACCCCGCCACTTTTAGCTAATAAAAGCAATTAATTGATTTGACAGGTTAAAGGCCAAACTATGTGTTATTGTGAATTTTAAGTGGAATCTGCAACAAACACTTTGGTCTTCTTTTTTTACCGTTTCAACAAACCTTTAACCTGTATAACGACTTGTCTCTGGATTTCAAAATTGTACCTGCACCAAATTTTGCGCCTGTATAGTGCACAGTATGACCTTCTAATGTGTATGAAAACTTTCTCTAAATAATATGAGGTAAGGCGTAGAACAGCAATTGGCAGGGTGCCATGGCCTGAAACGAAAATTTCCGTTGTTACCAAGCATTCTCCATCATCGTTGACTAGAAATACTCTTTCCAGGCATTCCTGCATCAACTTAAGCAAAGAAAAAATTTAAAATTTCTTGTCAAATTTTGATAAATGAAGGCATCGAAACAGCACGTAACAGCGTAAAATAGCTGAATTCTTCCTCAAAAAAATTGGGAAAAGCAAGAAACAGCTTTTACGTAAATTTCAAGGCCCAAACCAAACATATTTGCTGTCCCAGGCCATTTCTTATCATTTTTAAAGAATTCTAATCAAAAAGTGAGAAAACTGATCTGTTGCAAAAATGATGAGAATTTTGCTGAGCAAATGATAATACAAAATTGAGTTATAGTTGCATAAGTTACACGGCGGGTTTGGCGTAGGTTCGAATCCGTCCTAGGTCGTTAACATTGTAGAACTCAAATATGAGCCGAACGGTTTATAAATTAAACACTCACAAACCGGGTTCCAAGTCCCAAAAACTTTTGTTTTTTAATTATATAAACTAGCTCATAAAACGATCTTGGCCGACTCTTAAACTGTGCGTTTTCAAAAAGACACATTGTTTTTATTGAGAATGTATCGAACATGTTAATCAGAAAAACAGTTTGAAAAGTTAGCGCGTCTTTTGTCAGCACATTTTGTTACTGCGACCCGGGAGTGTTTCCTGGGACTTCATATCCCAATGGACATCGCCGTTGAAGTATTGAAGAAGTTTGCCAGTTGAAAACGAGCCGAAATTGAGCTCCTCAATGTTCATGAATACATTCAAGAAACCATAGATAACAAAAAAACGAAAAATGATTGTTGAGATCTACATCGAGAATGCAAACGTTTTCCTGGAAAAAGCATTTTGTCCAAAAAGATGAGATAAGTCAAATGTTGGACAAGGCATCTAAAAGGAATATAATTGGTGTGGAAATGGAACAGTGTTATGACCTGGTGACAAAAATACACGATAAGGTAATTCAAAAAGCTAGGAAACGTAGGATCTGACGACTAAGCAAGAACCAATTCATTGAGTTCGGGGGAAATAGCTTCTTCGAAAACTTCCAAAAAACATCAAATTTCACATCAGTCTGGGATATCAGGTCGAAGAAAAGCCATCTCTTTGAATTCCAGTCAAAGGTAAAAAGAGTTGTTGTTGGCTATGTTAAGAACAGAATAGGTTGAGAACAGAAAAAATTAGGTTGAAGCCAAAATAGCTGAAGCTGAGTTGGAGGAAGACTCCGACTATGTTGACTAGTTTGCTATTTCGGTAAACTCTCACAAGGAAACAGCAGATAAACAGCAGATGTTGCGAATTTGAATCCAGCGGTGACTGTAACCGAACCGACCGCATAAACTTCTGGATTGAGCACGGTTTATTATAACATCCCGGTGGATGTCTATCCTGCGTCTAACGCTCAATTGGTTGGTCTGTCTTCAACAAGGACGTAATGGGCTGAAGTCCCGCCCATGATTCTTAAAAGTGATTCAAAGGTTGCACACGGCACTGATTCTCAGCACAAAATAGGCAATTAGTTTGGTCGATTATTAAATCAAAATGAAATAATACCAACCGGTTTATAGCTCCAAACATGTGGGCTAATGCTGAGCCTGCCACATCTGCCACAAGTGAAATCTTTCCATCCCCTTCGGATTTAAAATTACCTCGTCATAGTGCAGTTGTTTCAGCAGAACCCCTCTGTAGGTCATCCCACTTACTTCAGTCAGTTCTAAGAATCGAACTTCGCATCGTCTTTCCCTGCAACTGCAAAACCGTGTTGTGGCTTGTTAGCTTTGAATGAGTTCGTCGGAATGGCCTGAATGGATAGGTAGGTTTTGCAGCGCTGTTGAATCAAATCAGCTTTTTCGGATGACAGTAAGTGGACTCAGTGAAAACATTGTTAACTGAGAGCTATGTTGGCAATAGCGGACTTCCAGATTCAGGTCGTATGAACAGGGTTGCACTAAGAGTCCTTGAAGAAAATTTGGGCCATCTCAATTCATCGTGAGATCCCATCTGAAAACACTAAACAGCAATCCACCAGTAAAACTGCACACTACGGAAAGCATTTTTAACTTTGCTTGGGATTTTTCAACTATTGTTGATGTGTTCCGATCGCTGTCGTAGAACGACGATCCTAAAAGAGCCGCCATCTTGAATTGAGCTTTATGTACGTTGCCTTCGATTATGAAGGAGTCATGGTCGTAGTACACAGTCAATCCTAATTGGCGTTGCCTTATTCTCTTTAATTTCAACGATTTGTTGAAAGGAGTTGACGAAACGCAAGGCGTATGAAAACTTTTCCTCGTAAAACAAAAACCAAAGAAAAAAAAGACACCCGATTTTTGCATCCAGTGCTATGCCGAACAAGCTTGAATATCCTTGAAGCCCGCAGTGCGCTGTTAAACATCCGCTATGGGTTCTCAAGGTCTTTAAGGAAAAAAACTTTTCTCAGAAGGCAAAGTTTTACGCGGAAGAAAAACTCCTCCTGCATCCCAGCGGACATGTGTTCCCTAATCGCCCGAAGGCTAGGATATGCACTACACCTATATAGTGTTCTCCTGCATGGCGCACACTCCATTTTTCTCCTCAAAAAGAAGAAAACAAGTCTTCTATCTGAAAAAAAATCCGCAGCATTCAGGTTGTTGAAGGTCTTCTCCAGGTTATTGAGCTAAGTGTGTCATCTGAGTCACAAACCGATATCGCTCTCAATTTAGGTTGTTACGCGAGCAATCACTCCTGGCTTTCAGCAAGTTTTGCCCGCCGTCTGAACTTGTCAGGGAAAAAAAGTTGATTTGACTTGTGGTTTTAAATCAACGGATATTATTTCGACGGATAAAGTTATTTGAGGTCAAAGTATCCGCTGATAAAAAACAACATTGATTATGTTTTTAAGTTAACCGCTTACCTGAAGGATGAAATTACTGTTGGGTCTCAAAATGTTGACCATTTTATCACCACATACGCCCGCGTGATTTTTTTCTTCATACGAATAGGCAAGCTCCAACAGCTCTTCGTCTGCCGGTAGGGTGGTTTGTTATCAACATGTTACTAGTGCAATTCTGATCACGTGGAACTTGTTAGTCAGGTTAAAGCATGGTTTGAGCTAAAAAAAACTATGGTACATACAAGCAGGCTGATGCTCGCTCTGCAGCCGATCAGCGGGCGCATAAGCGTCTTGGGTCAACAACACACCAGCATGGTGAAAAAATCTCAATCGAATAATATGAGCTGATGATAGCAGTTCCTTATCCGTTTTTTACTACTACGTTTTGGCACAAATTGAGACAATCGAAGTGGTCCTTGTTAGGTTTATGTCATTCCGTTTAAACTGCACGATCCGCAGCTTCGCTCCGCCAGTGAATGGTGTTTGTTAACTATCCCGTCATCAACCCAAACAAGCCAGGTAAGGTCCGTCGGGTTTTTAATGGCACATCGAAGTTTCTTGGTCAACCAATGAACAAATCTGTACTCGTTGGGCCTGTTTTACTGCAAAATTTGTTACATGTTGTTTTTGCGCTTCCGCCAAAATCAATTTGCTGTCTCCGCCCATATCGAGGGTTTGTTTCTTTAGGTTGGGGATCGCCTGTGATCTGTTCTCTTTGCACTTTTTGTGGCACGAGGATGCCACTACGGACGTGGAAGTTTTTCAGTACAACCGGCAGGTTTTTGTTGCCCGGAACTTCCCGACGTGAGCATACTTCGCACTTCAGCGAACAGCTGGGGATAAAGCTGAAAACTTTCCTGAAGCATCTCAAGCAGTACTTATTAGGTTCTAAATGGATGATTACCTCGGTTGATTCGAATTTTGCGATGATGCATTGAAAAAAGCAAGGATATGGTGAACCTCCATAAATTGGGGGAATTCGGTCTCACCAAGTTTGTTAGCAACGCTCCTGCTATTTTAAAAAAAAAGAATTCTTCAATCGATCTAACTGCAAAATTAAAAAACATTAACATTGTGAGTGGTAGTGACCACTTGAATTCTTATACGTTGTGCTTAAAATGGAACCATGGAAAGGACAATTCTGTTGTTTGTCAGGGGGTTAACCATGAGATCCAAACATCAGTTAGGTAACAAATTGTTCTCAGTTTTGTTTCATCGGTCTTCCATCTTATTGATTTGTGGTTTCTCTTCACGGTAACTTAACTGGTTGTTTTTCTTCTTGCCCGCGTTAATGAGACTTAAAAAACTGAAGTTTCACTCGCGTATGGTAAGGCAAGGTTAGCACCATTGAGTTTTTTTTCCATTCCAAAGGCAATTTCAACAAACAAAATTGGCATCTTTCTGTGGATCGACATCACCGCAGTGATATACTGGCTTCCTTTTAACGATGAAATACCGATTTTTGTTGCAAACAGTGTTTGTGAAAGAAAAAACCTCACCACTGTGGATCAATGGTTTCCTGTAAAAAGCGGAAATAAACCCGCGTAATTTGGGACCCACTGGAAAACCGGCGGAATGCCTACAAAAAAAACAATTGGGTCAGCGGTCCAAGCTTCCTGTAAGGCAATGTGTGACCTTTCAAAGCATAGACAATCCTTAGGCGATTCAACACATGCTCTCACGAGTCTTTTGATTGGGAACCAATTCATTGAGTTCGGGGGAAATAGCTTCTTCGAAAACTTCCAAAAAACAACAAATTTCACATCAGTCTGGGATATCAGGTCGAAGAAAAGCCATCTCTTTGACTTCCAGTCAAAGGTAAAAAGAGTTGTTGTCGGCTATGTTAAGAACAGAATAGGTTGAGAACAGAAAAAATTAGGCTGAAGCCAAAATAGCTGAAGCTGAGTTGGAGGAAGACTCCGACTATGTTAACTAGTTTGCTATTTCGGTAAACTCTCACAGGGAAACATCAGATAAACTCACGAAGACTTGGGAGGAAAATGTTGCGAATTTGAATCCAGCGATGACTGTAACCGAACCGATCGCATAAACTTCTGGATTGAGCACGGTTTATTATAACAACCCGGTGGATGTCTATCCTGCGTCTAACGCTCAATTGGTTGGTCTGTCTTCAACAATGACGTAATGGGTTGAAGTCCCGCCCATGATTCTTAAAAGTGATTCAAAGGTTGCACACGGCACTGATTCTCAGCACAAAATATGCAATTAGTTTGGTCGATTATTAAATCAAAATGAAATAATACCAACCGGTTTATAGCTCCAAACATGTGGGCTAATGCTGAGCCTGCCACATCTGCCACAAGTGAAATCTTTCCATCCCCTTCGGATTTAAAATTACCTCGTCATAGTGCAGTTGTTTCAGCAGAACCCCTCTGTAGGTCATCCCACCTACTTCAGTCAGTTCTAAGAATCGAACTTCGCATCGTCTTTCCCTGCAACTGCAAAACCGTGTTGTGGCTTGTTAGCTTTGAATGAGTTCGTTGGAATGGCCTGAATGGATAGGTAGGTTTTGCAGCGCTGTTGAATCAAATCAGCTTTTTCGGATGACAGTAAGTGGACTCAGTGAAAACATTGTTAACTGAGAGCTATGTTGGCAATAGCGGACTTCCAGATTCAGGTCGTATGAACAGGGTTGTACTAAGAGTCCTTGAAGAAAATTTGGGCCATCTCAATTCATCGTGACATCCCATCTGAAAACACTAAACAGCAATCCACCAATAAAACTGCACACTACGGAAAGCATTTTTAATTTTGCTTGGGATTTTTCAAGTATTGTTGATGTGTTCCGATCGCTGTCGTAGAACGACGATCCTAAAAGAGCCGCCATCTTGAATTGAGCTTTATGTACGTTGCCTTCGATTATGAAGGAGTCATAGTCGTCGTACACAGTCAATCCTAATTGGCGTTGACTTATTCTCTTTAATTTCAACGATTTGTTGAAAGGAGTTGACGAAACGCAAGGCGTATGAAAACTTTTCCTCGTAAAACAAAAACCAAAGAAAAAAAAGACACCCGAGTTTTTGCATCCAGTGCTATGCCGAACAAAGCTGAATATCCTTGAAGCCCGGAGTGCGCTGTTAAACATCCGCTTTGGGTTCTCAAGGTCTTTAAGGAAAATAACTTTTCTCAGAAGGCAAAGTTTTACGCGGAAGAAAAACTCCTCCTGCATCCAAGCGGACATGTGTTCCCTAATCGCCCGAAGGCTAGGATATGCACTACACCTATATAGTGTTCTCCTGCATGGCGCACACTCCATTTTTCTCCTCAAAAAGAAGAAAACAAGTCTTCTATCTGAAAAAAAAAATCCGAAGGAAAGTCAACGTCGTTTTGTTCCGCATCCATTCAGGTTGTTGAAGGTCTTCTTTAGGTTATTGTGCTAAGTGTGTCATCTGAGTCACAAACCGATATCGCTCTCAATTTGGGTTGTTACGCGAGCAATCACTCCTGGCTTTCAGCAAGTTTTACCCGCCGTCTGAACTTGTCAGGGAAAAAAAGTTGATTTGACTTGTGGTTTTAAATCAACAGATATTATTTCGACGGATAAAGTTATTTGAGGTCAAAGTATCCGCTGATAAAAAACAACATTGATTATATTTTTAAGTTGACCGCTTACCTGAAGGATGAAATTACTGTTGGGTCTCAAAATGTTGACCATTTTATCACCACATACGCCCGCGTGATTTTTTTCTTCATACGAATAGGCAAGCTCCAACAGCTCTTCGTCTGCCGGTAGGTTGGTTTGTTATCAACATGTTACAAGTGCAATTCTGATCACGTGGAACTTGTTAGTCAGGTTAAAGCATGGTTTGAGCTAAAAAAAAACTATGGTACATACAAGCAGGCTGATGCTCGCTCTGCAGCCGATCAGCGGGCGCATAAGCGTCTTGGGTCAACAACACACCAGCATGGTAAAAAAATCTCAATCGAATAATATGAGCTGATGATAGCAGTTCCTTATCCGTTTTTTACTACTAGGTTTTGGCACAAATTGAGACAATTGAAGTGGTCCTTGTTAGGTTTATGTCATTTCGTTTAACCTGCACGATCCGCAGCTTCGCTCCGCCAGCGAATGGTGTCTGTTAACTATCCCGTCATCAACCCAAACAAGCCAGGTAAGGTCCGTCGGGTTTTTAATGGCACATCGAAGTTTCTTGGTCAACCAATGAACAAATCTGTACTCGTTGGGCCTGATTTACTGCAAAATTTGTTACATGTTGTTTTTGCGCTTCCGCCAAAATCAATTTCCTGTCTCCGCCCATATCGAGGGTTTGTTTCTTCAGGTTGGGGACCGCCTGTGATCTGTTCTCTTTGCACTTTTTGTGGCACGAGGATGCCACTACGGATGTGGAAGTTTTTCAGTACAACCGGCAGGTTTTTGTTGCCCGGAACTTCTCGACGTGAGCATCTTTCGCACTTCAGCGAACAGCTGGGGATAAAGCTGAAAACTTTCCTGAAGCATCTCAAGCAGTACTTATTAGGTTCTAAATGGATGATTACCTCGGTTGATTCGAATTTTGCGATGATGCATTGAAAAAAGCAAGGATATGGTGAACCTCCAGAAATTGGGGGAATTCGGTCTCACCAAGTTTGTTAGCAACGCTCCTGCTATTTTTAAAAAAAGAATTTTTCAATCGATCTAACTGCAAAATTAAACAACATTTTGAGTGGTAGTGACCACTTGAATTCTTATACGTTGTGCTTAAAATGGAACCATGGAAATGACAATTCTGTTGTTTGTCAGGGGGTTAACCATGAGATCCAAACATCAGTTAGGTAACAAATTGTTCTCAGTTTTGTTTCATCGGTCTTCCATCTTTTTGATTTGTGATTTCTCTTCACGGTAACTTAACTGGTTGTTTTTCTTCTTGCCCGCGTTAATGAGACTCAAAAAACTGAAGTTTCACTCGCGTATGGTAAGGCAAGGTTAGCACCATTGAGTTTTTTTTCCATTCCAAAGGCAATTTCAACAAACAAAATTGGCATCTTTCTGTGGATCGACATCACCGCAGTGATATACTGGCTTCCTTTTAACGATGAAATACCGATTTTTGTTGCAAACAGTGTTTGTGAAAGAAAAAACCTCACCAATGTGGATCAATGGTTTCCTGTAAAAAGCGGAAATAACCCCGCGTAATTTGGGACCCACTGGAAAACCGGCGGAATGCCTACAAAAAAACAATTGGTTCAGGGGTCCAAGCTTCCTGTAAGGCAATGTGTGACCTTTCAAAGCATAGACAAGCCTAGGCGATTCAACACATTCTCTCACGAGTCTTTTGAAGCGGTCAGAGCCCGTTTTTGTTTGGGAGAGGTATTGTAGTTCTTACATTTTTGGCCCCGGTGCTATTATTCGCTCCACAGGACGGCTTCAAGGCTCATTCGCAGTCAGTTTTAAAACTAAGCATCCCAGTATCTTAGATTCTCGCCAATTAATGTTGAAATGTTTCTGAGGCATCGCCCACAACCATCAACTCTTGGATGATTTGCGGTACATAGTACGTAAGGGGCCTGTAGTGTTTAGTCTGTGAGTGACCCTACGTTATGAAGGATGTTTTTGTCTGAAGAAAACACCAGGTAAGCACGTTACATCCTTTGATGTCAGACCTCCCTGTCAAACGGGATGGTTACTTCCATCGGACCTTCATTTACAGTGAGAGAGATATTTTTTGGTCCAATGTATTTGACTATTCGTCGCAGTAGGGAGAAAAAATGGGCTTTTCTGTTCGTCTGCATGACTGCATTGTCGTACACATCGATACTGTTCCGCCGATGGACACCGGCTCTTGCATCACGGGAATTGAAAGATGTATTGCCGTCGTACGCCAAGAATTATGTGGTCAGACAACGGTACCAATTTCGTTGGAGCTGAGAAAAAACTTCTGCTTTGCATAGAGAGTTGGAACGGACAAGCTCCCGTTTCGTTAGTGCATTAAGGGCCTAAACGGAAATAAAATCTCTTGGCCCGCCGCGGTGATGTTTTTCGGAAAGGTTAGTGCGCAGTTGCAAATGTGTTTTCTACGCAAATATTGGTTCGCAAGTTAACGGTTGAGGTTTTGTCGACCACGTTTTGTTCAGTGGAGCAATCATTAAAAACCTGTCCAATAACGCCTGTTAGTCTCGATTCCACTGAATTAGAAGCATCTTCTCCTCAGTTATTTTCAACTCAGTTATTTTTTCGTCGCCAACACTTGATGAAAATTCTGACCACCGGAAGCGCTATGTTGTAACACAAGCTTATGCAAAAGCTAACTGGCAGCGTTGGCGGAAGGAGTATCTTCCATCTTTGAACAAGCGCTCGAAATGGCATGCACATTCGATTCGCAATTTACGAACTGGTAACCTCGTCTGGAACCTCGATCAGCAGCCCTTCTGGGCACTACACTTTAGGTCGAGTAACTGATTTGCACTACGTTAAAGATAAGTTCGCTCGCTTCGCAACTGTTTAAACACTATCGGACCAATTAGTAAGTGGCTCTTCAAAATTGGTCCGATCCTCACCTCTTCGGGGTTGAAGTTGTTGCTGGGCGGATAATGTCAACAAAAGTTTGGACTATAGTTGCATTTAATACAAGGACAGTATTGAAGCGTATACGCAGTGCAATCCATCGGGTTTGGCGCAGGTTCGAACCCCGCCTATGTCGTTTTCTTGAAAACTCTCCTATGAGCTGCTTTTGATGGATCATAAAATATACGCTCCTATACCGGGTTCGAAAAGCCCAAAAACCACTTTTTATAAGCTTAGCAACTAGAAATAGTTCAAAAAACGGAATTGGCCGAACTTGATTGGATGATTCTCGTGTGTCAAAAACCGTGTTTTTGACAAAGCGTGAACGCGATCGAAATTCGGTGCTGATTCAACTTGCCGTTCTTGAATTTGTATAGAGTATGTTTATATGAAATACAGTTTGAAAAGTTTTGGTTGAGAAGCTCGTCTTTTGAATGCACACGAATGAAGCATTGGAACAGCGGATAGGGGGATACAATTTGAAAAGCGCGTCTTTTTTCAGCACAGGAAGGTAGCATGGAAACAGCGATAGGGCATCTCAAGTTCGCGACATCCAAATCTTTTAGTGAAAAAAAATCAATATTTGAGCAAATGCTTCTTTCACTAAATATTTTGGAGAAAAGAATGGGTGTATCAGATCAAAGTTTCCGGCCTTGCAAAAAAAAACCTAAATTAACAAAGTGACTTTGATTACGAAGGCGAACTGTTTGTGGGTTGGATAGGCACGCATTTTGGTGTGCGTGAGTGGGTCTCTGCAATCCAAAAACAGATCTTTAAACATGTGAAAATTGTGCCCAAACGATCAAAGAAAACCAACGAACAAAAAAATCGAAAAAGAACATAATCTTTCTGTGAAATCCGCGTAAAAATTAAAAAGTTATGCTTGCTCGCTAAAAAGTATGGTGGACGGCCAGGGAACGGCAGAAATGTGTCTGAAAAGCCCATATCAACTATTCTCAAACTTTTCCTATCAATTTAAGCAAAAAAAATTGAACGAAGTCCTTTTTTTGCTAAAAAACTGGAAACGCTAGGTGAGAGCAGATATCTGCATTTCATAGCCTGAAACAAAAAGTTTTTTTCTAAATTTTTATAGGAAAACAATAATAATTTAACTGCGCTAGAATACCGAACATCTGCCTTCTCCATCATCTTAAACCAAAAACATCAAATAAAAGATAAGTTAGTCTTCTCTAGCTAAAATTGGCGGGGAAGCCTTGAAAACCGCAGATTTGTGATTCAAGCCATGAAACGCAAACATACACACACACGCACACATCTGCTGTTCCCCTGTATTTTCTTTCTTTTTCTCTATTTTGTATAAGACGTGGCCATGAGGTGGCCATGTTACTGATTTAAACAGATTTTGAACCGCATTTTGCCTTGTTATAGCGCTGCATTTTTCAACTAACAAATCACCATTCTTGTGTGTGCAGCATTATTTTTTGTTTTTGGCTGTGGTCTTTCATTGATTACATCTGAAAAAGCAGAAAAAAAGTTGTTTGCCTAACTTGAGCTTATTTGAAGTTGAGCTGATAGTTCTGAGTAGAATCTGCACTGTAGAAGAGTAGTATGTTTGAACTGGATGGAACTGGGATCCTCGCCAAAGACACGTGAGTCAGAGTAAATGTGCAAAATTGTTATTCAAAATTCAAACAGTTTCTGTACCTTCTTAGGTAACAAAATTCAAATTTTCATCAATCTTACGTTTTACTACCAAAAAGATTTTTTTTTACAAAAAAAAAGATTTATCGTAAAGGTGAATTTTATCATACTTTTGAGAAAAAATCGTTGCCCTATTCTCCTTAATTTCAACGATTGGTTGAAAGAAAACGCCGAAACGCATGGAAACGCCGAAAAGAAAAAAAATGCCACCCAAGTTTTGCATCCAGTTCTATGCCGAACAAGTCTGATTATCCTCAAAGCCCGCACTTAAATCCGCTGTTAAACAACTGCTATGGGTTCTCAAGGTCTCAAAGGAAAAGAACTCTACTCAAAGGGCGAGGTTTTACGCGGAAGAAAAACGCAGCTCCTCCTTCCTCCAAGCGGTTATGTGTTCCGTATTCGCCCGAAGGCTAGGATATGCACTACACCTGTTTAGTGTTCTCCTGCATGGTGCAGACTGCTTTCTTCTCCTCGAAAGAAAAAAGCAAGGATATGCTGAACCTTCATAAAATGGGGGAATTGGGTCTAACCAAATATGTTAGCAACGCTCCAGCTAATTTAAAAAAG
Organism: Symsagittifera roscoffensis; assembly: GCF_963678635.1. Classification (NCBI taxonomy): domain Eukaryota; kingdom Metazoa; phylum Xenacoelomorpha; order Acoela; family Convolutidae; genus Symsagittifera; species Symsagittifera roscoffensis. Next base: position 50,838,263 of record NC_087062.1, read on the forward strand.
TTGAATTCCTGAATTGATGTACCTGCAAAATTAGAGGACATTTTGAGTGGCAGTGACCACTTGAAGTCGTATATGTTGTTGTTAATGGCACCATGGAAGTGACTTTTCTGTTGTTAGTCATGGAAAGGACCATGCGCTCCAAACATCAGTTATGTAACAAACTGCTCTGAGTTTTGTTTCATCGATCTTCCATTTTTTTGATTTGGTGGTTCCCTAAAAGGTAAGGGACCGCCTGCTTCTTAAGGACAAGGACATCTGTCGCACAACTGGGCAACAATGAAACGGTCCCTTAACCGAACCGCTCCAGAAGCAACTCAATGAGTGGCATTGAAGTCTGTTTAACATAGGCGAAACTTTCAATCCCCTGTGCTACTCAAGTTGAGCCCAATATGCTCGGGTAGAGCTCGAAAAATGTATTTTGCCTGGTCGTTTTTCTTCGTGCCCGCGTTATTGAGACTGAAAAAACTGAACTTTCATTCGTGTTTCGTATGGCAAGGGTAGCACCATTGAAGTTTTTTTCCATTCCAATGGCACTTTCAACCAATAAAACTGGCATCTTTTCTGCGGACCGATAGCACCGCGGTGCTACAATGGCTTCACTTTAACGATTAATTACCGACTTATGTAGCAAACTGTGTTTGTGAAAGAAAAAACCTCACCACTGTGGATCAATGGTTTCCAGTAAAAAAAGGAAAATAACCCCACCTAAATTGGGACACGCGGAAATCCGACGAAACGCCTAAAAGAAAACCATTGGGTCAGAAGAAAACAATTCTGTGGCCTTTCAAAGCATAGCCAATCATAGACAATTCACCTTCATGACTACACTGCCGTAAACATCGATATTGTTCCGCCTATGGACACCGACTCTTGCATCACGAAGATGGAAAGATGTATCGCCGTCGTACGCAAAGTATTCTGTGGTCAGACAACGGTACCAATTTCGCTAGAGCTGAGAAAGAACTTCTTCTTTGCATAGAGAGTTGGAACGGACAAGCTCCCGCTTCGTTAGTGCATCAGGGGCTCAAATGGAAACACAATCTTCCTGGCGTGCCGCATCATGGTGGCTTTTTTCGGAAGGGTTACCGTGCACTTGCAAATGTGTTTTCTACGCAAAGATTGGTTCGCAAGTTAACGAAAGAGGTTTTGTCGACCATATTTTGTTCAGTGGAGCAAGCCTGACAAACCAGTTCAATAACGCCTGTTGGTCTCAATTCCACTGAATTGGAAGCATTTTCTGTTGCGTGAGCACTCAGCTAACACTTGATGAAAATTTTGACCACCGGAAGCGATTTGGAACACAAGCTTATGCAAAAGCTAAATGCAGCGTTGGCGGAAGGAGTATCTCCCTTCTTTGAACAAGCGCTCGAAATGGCATGCGGATTCGAGCCGCGATTTACGAACTGGTAACCTCGTCTGGAACCTCGATCCCTGCAGCCCTCCTGGGCACTACACTTTAGGTCGTGTAACTGATTTGCACTACATTAAGCATAAGTTCGCTCGCTTCGCAACTGTTACGAGCCTATCGGGCCAATTAGTGAGGCCCTTCATCAAAATTGTTCCGGTTCTTCTTCGGGGTTGAAGGTGTTGCTGGGCAAATAATGTCAATAAAAATTTGGACTATACTTGCATTTAAAACACGGAGTATTGAAGCGTATACGCAGTGCAATCCACCGGTCCTGACGACAGAGCGCGTTCGTACGTGATAAAAAGAGCGCTAGGGAAAACAACTCGACCCGCCGTAAAATTAGCTTTGGTAACACTTAGGAAAAACACTGTAAGATAAAGTTAGGAACTAAATATGAGAAACCATGCAATGAAAGCTCAAAGACTAATGTTTCGGCAATCATTATCAATGACATTTTCCAGGTAAAAGTTTCATTAATTGAACGACCTTTTTTCGCCAAAATTGATGGAAGGTGGGGAGCAGCAATAGATTGAGCTTTAAGGCCTGATACGCTAGTTTCAGCTGTTCTCAGGCCGTTCTTTTTAGTTTTTAGCAGTGAAAAAATCCTTAAAAATCAATTAACTTATGTTTTGTTAAAAGAGACTGAAGTTCTGGGATTCCCAAAAATGTGTGTCTCTTTACCTTGAATTGTACTCATCTGCTGTTCTCGGGCGTTATCACATATTTTGAAAAAATATATTTTTTTGAGGCTTTTTGCTTAGCAAAACGTTGCATGGAGACCCTCTAACAGTTGATTTTTGCCTTCCACTGCCTAAAATGAACCTAGCTGCTGTTCTCAGGCCTTCTCATATCAGCTTCGGCAAAATTTGGCTTCCTTGAAAAACTTCGTTAAAATATAATTTAAGCCTTCTAACTGCAGATGGCTTCGTTCCAGTAGATGAACAAACAGATTTGCTGTTCTGGGGCAGTCGCACATCAATTTAAGCAGAAAAATTTTTTGAATAAACATCGTCGCTGATTTTTTTGTTGAAAACGATGAGGGATGATTGTTTTGCAACTGATATGTGTGTTCCAGAACACAAAAAACATCTACGCTAGTTTGGTCGTTTCCCCTCCACTTGAGACTCAAATTGAACACTCGAATAACTGAATTTGAAATAGATGGGGGCCTCGTTAGGGCAGCAGATAAGTTCATTTCAGGGCGAAACGCAAAAATTTAAAAATTCCCATGCTCTACATTTTTAACTATTATGTTTTTAATATTGATTTCTTTAAATATCAATTTTTTTGTAATCGATGCAAGAAGGCTTTTTAACAACTGATCTAAGTTTCAGGCCTGAAATAGTGTTTTTTGTTGTTCTAAGGCATTCTCTTATCAGTCTTAGTAAAAATGTATATCTGGAAGCTTTAGAAAAAACTGTGAACACGATTGGAACCTGATCTAAACTACATTTTATAATTGGATAAATTGGATATTTTACCACTGTAAAATATTTAATATTAACCAATCATAATCCATCTAACTAACAACCCACTTATTTGTAAGTGCCGAAATTACTTGTAACTTCAGCACCAGAGAGATTTGAATTTAACTTAGAAATTAGTTGCCTCTCCAAGAGAACTTCAGCAGTTGTAATAAGCCAGTATACTCTAGATCTATTGCGCCTAGCAGAGAATAGTTAAACATCCTGATACTAGTAGATATAAGAGTAAGATTAGGATCGGTATTAGACTAAAAGTTGCACGAAACTATCCGGCCGAAAATAAGATAGCGTGACGAGCAGACGGTGTACCCTATCCGAAATTACTCTATGAATTAACCACATCGGTCATAACTCATCTGGTGCGACCATAAATCTCGAATAAGACCTTAATAGCTTAGAATTATCCAAATATAGATTAGAATTTAGACAAATTATTTTCAAAATGTTACACGATAATAATTTAATTGAAATGTCTCTACGACTCAATAGATCAGAGCCGATAATCCGAACAATACTAGAACTACCCGGTATTGGAAGAAGACCTCGGACAAGAGACAATATACGACTACGTAGAAACTTACCATTTAGTTTTATGGTTGTACGGCAAAAGCCAACACAAACTTTTATAATTAGAATCTTATTAGCAATGAATTTAGATTTTCATTTGCAAACATAAAATTTTGAAGTAAATCTTCATGATCATTTCAGGCGCTAAACAAAATTATTAATGTACAATAACGATTGATAAAAATATATCAGATCGTTTCCCTAATTTCTGCAGTATTATATAAAACATATTTAAAAAATACTTATTGAAAATAAAAATAAAAATTACTAGCATGACAATAAATAGTTAGTAATCATAAATCATCTTGTTGTTCCAGCTTCATCACCTAAACATAACAGCAATCATCAGCTCACTAATATCATTGAAAAACTAAATCTTTTTATTAAATCAATTTAAACCATTTTAAACTTAAAAATTCACTTAATTTTAACAATCAGATCATCAAGGCTTATCCTTGTATCTTTATAAATTTTCTATCGAACTAAATTTAAAATCTGATCATCGAGGCCTATCCTTGGATCAAAAAGAACAATTTTGTTCTCCCCCGCACACTTAGCAAGTGTATAACGACCTCAAACGTCGATTCACTATCCAACCTTTTCAAAAGACCCAGGACTAATAGAAATTTTTCAATAAAATTAACCATTCAAATTAAGATAAACAGTGAAGAACTTCGGTTATTCATCCTTCACTTGAACCCTCCTCATACCAGACCCAGGAATGATCTTAGACTTAGTAAGTTTAAAATAGTATCTAACGAACTGCTTGCGTTCTAATTATACCTGAACCTTGTGGATCGATTTACTATTCTCCAACCCTAGAACACAATCACTACCCCTAAGTAAGATTAAGTAGGTTAACACTTTAACTTAGACTAGCCACAAGAAATAGAACATCATTCTCCGGAATCGAAATACTTTTCTCTCCAACCCTGAACAAAAAGACCCAGGTTAAGCTAACCAAAAAATGGTAAGGACTAACAGTCTAAGAAAATAAAATTAACTAACAACTTCTTGCATCCCTCATCCTAAACCTTATGTCATTCAAAAATTTAGGTAATAAACAAACAATCATTTTACACAATTGTGAAATAGATAACCAAAAATACGATCTTGTAATCACTCCTCATACACAAACAGTTGGATACATTAGAACAAAACGACAAACAATAAAAAGAAAAATTATAAACAAACAAAAACAAATCACACGAAAAAGATTTTCAAAAAATAGAAACGCATTTTGTGAATCAGAAGCCAACAGTTTAGACGAATTATACAAATTAAAAGAATCAATAGATAAAAATTGTCCGATCCATGATCAATTATATTTTTCCGACCCAGAAACAACTTCAAATTCATCAAAAAAGGAAAAAGAAGAATAAAAAAGCAGTATAAACACAAACCAGTACACCTGTATAATTGGAATCAACCAATTAGACACATTGATAGTTATTTATTAACAGTCATCAAACGAAAAAATGAGCCACACTCAAAGTGACGAAAGTCCAGATGAAGAAGCAGTTTTTCCCTTTCTTATAGATTCACTCGATGATAGAGGACACACAATTTTGTAAGAACTTGCTCGTTAATTTGTTTGAACCAGGAATCAGCCCATGCAAAGCGGAATTCCCAGATGTAAAAATCAAAAGACAAATTATTGAACATTATTTGAAAGACTTATGTAATCTAACACAACAATATGGAATCTACACCATAGAATTCAGCAAACCAAATACAGCACATCGTAAATATGTAATTCAAACAGACGATATTGAACTAGAATTTACAAAAGTATTCATACAATATATCAAAAGCATACAATATCATAATTCACAAAGAGCAAACTCCATATTCACTAACGAAGTTTTTGCAGTAATATATAGTTATATATCTATACTAGAAAAAACAGAAGTTCAAAGTATATCACCAACCGAAACATCCAAAACTACAAAAGTACGAAATGAAATCACGGTATTTTCAACTTTTCTACATATAATTCGCAAAAATTTCACTAAAGAAGATGTTTCACAAGACCCTAAACATGATTTACAAAAGATTTTAGCATGGTTTATAATTGATTATTTCACCCACAATTTAGATTTAATTTCACAAGCAAGAAAAAATTTCAGACCTCAAAATGACGACACTGTTCTTTCAGAACAATCAGATTACGTTTGGGACCCTGACTGGTCTCATCCAGCATTTCTAATTATCCCACAAGCTATCTCGAGTCAAGCAATAAATACAATATCTTTTCACAGAGATTATGTAAAAGTAGTACCATTAACCATTGATGCAACACCATTGAATTATAATACATTTTTACCTGATACACGAAATAACAGCTTAAATTCAACAATCATACATAATGAAAACCTCAATGGAACCAGAAATCTTACACAACAAGATATTCAAACACCATCACACTTCATAAATGAAGAAATCGTCCAAACAACAGCAACAACTACACAACAGAGTATTTCACCAATACACCCCAATCTGACAACACCAAGAAATACAAATACATCACTAACACAGGTAACCTTACAATCAACCGTAAAACCTTCGGTTGCTCTAAAATATTCACATATGGACTATCAAACGTATAGACCAATGACAATACCGTCAAAAACACGAAATTTTTTGCAGAACACAATTATAATTTTGCTCACCAACCAAGAACAAACCAACATCCCCGAAAAAATACACAAAATTTAAATCTGTATAATCCCATTATTGGAATCTCCCAAAAACATCGAACAATGCAGTAAATTTTCCAGATAATCCACAACCTACACAGGATTATAGTCTATATAATACAAACTATTTATCATCTGATGAAGATGATTATCATCAACCAGATATTTTTGCACCATAGACTAAAGAATATTGCACACAGAGACCGCGACAATCTCAACCATCTCAAAATATGAAAATTAATTTACCCACAAAACCCAACAGATATACAAAATCCACAACAAATGCATATACAAAACCCATTTAACACACAATCTTTTCAACCAATACAACCACAAAACCCAATGTTAATGCATTCTTATCAACCAACACAAATGCAAATTGAAATACCACTCCCATATTACCTTCAGCAACATGAAATCACAAAGAATCAACTTTCAAATTTTTCACAAATGCCAAATGCCGCAGAATCACTACAGATGACTATGAATCCATACCTCATGGGTGGATCATCAATAACATCGAATAAACCATTAATGGTATTCACAGGAACAGACCCTGATTATTCTGTAGAAGATTATCTAAATGCAGTAACAGCAAATTAAATTTTAAATATAGGACCCGAACCAATTAATACGCCACTACATCAAAATTGGGTACATAGACGCACACTATTAATACAAACAACCCTAGATGGCGCAGCTCAAAAATAGTTTTCAGTATTAACCATAGAAAAAAAATCAGACTGGAAAAGATTCACACAAGAATTTTCAAAAAGGTTTGATTCTGAAAGAAACAAACAACATCAAAGAGTTTTATGCAACGAAATCCGCAGATTACCAAATGAAACAATTAAGCAATTAGCAGTACGAATTGAAACACTAGTTCGAAAAGCATATTCACTTAATACACATGATTACAAAAACACAAAAATGACAGAAATTTTAATGATGACCTTAACACCTCAATTAAGGAAAATAGCTATAAAAAAGAGAGCATCTCATCCTTCCTCAATTCGAGAACCAGATTTAGATTTTCGAAAATTAGTAGATAAATTAGAACAAGCAGAAATCACAATGAAACTCGAAGAAACAGAAAATCTAAAACTACAATATGTTAATCGAATTGAATCAAATACTACACATATAAATAACATACAAGAATCAGACACAGACCTGATTGAAAAAATCACTGAAATACTAAATATCTACGAAAAACATCCTTCAAAAAATAGTGTAATTATTGCCGACGATACGGACACAGTATTTCCGGATGTAGACAAAAACAACAAGACAATCAGAATAAACCTCAAAAGTACAAAGAACCAAACAAATCATTCTATCAATACATGAAAAAAGACCAAAATCTACCAAACAAAAATATATATAGTAATAACAGTTCAGGAAAACCATTTCCAAGCAACACAAATTACACAAGGAATCAATCACCATATAACTCAAGTTATAGAGGTAGATCACCCGAACGAGGAAATACACGAAATTTCTCACAAAATAGATATAATCGATCGAATAGCCAAAAAAACCAAAATAACTATTCACGATCGAATTCCAATACAACAAAATTTGTTTCTGGATCCAGTTCCCAATCAAATCCAAGGAATAGACACTATTCCAATAATCAATCACGAAACTCATCATACAACAGAAATATAAACTATTCACATAATAGAAGTAGAAGTTATTCAAACAACCGAAATCAGAATTACCCGAACAATCGATCAAGGAACAATTCATATAATAGATCAAAATATCACAGATCAAACGATAATTATCAAAAGAGATCACAAAATAATTCACAAAATCGAAACTCAAGTTACAATAATCGATACAGAAATTACTCCCAGTCACCACATAGGAGTAATAACCGTTATCCTGATTCTAAACAACGATACAGAAGTAGCACACCAAAACATCAAAGACACATTAATCAAGTGCAAAAAAATGAAGAAACAACTTCAGACCCCCCAGGTATTGATGACACAGGAAGTAACGAACTACAACTAGATCATATAAATTGTGAACCGTCAGATACAGAAAGTGATACAGATAATACCATCTCTGTAAATATGATAACAGTCGAAAACGACTATGAACCTATCATATATGAACAACCTTTTACTTCACATATATATGAAAATCAATTGGAACTCCTTCACAATTACTATATTGGACCCATTGATACTACACAAACTACACAAGAAGTAAACGGAATTAACACGGTAATTAAACCCGATAAAAAAGACGAAACACAATGCTCAAACACAAAACATATTTATCAAAATATACAAAAAGAACAACCAAGAGAAAAAATTTGGACAATTCCATTTCCCTTAGAAAGCCCAAGAAACAAAGAATTTCAACCACCAGATCTTGAAATTGATTTTTTAATTGACTCAGGAGCAGAATCAAATACAATTAATAATCCCACATGGAATGAAATCAAAATATTGCATCCAAAATTAACACCTCTTGAAACCTCTAGTAAATTAGCAACAGCACAAGGATCAATATTAGTAAATCATGGAAAAATCCAATTGTTTCTTCTCCCCACGAGAACAATGGAACAAAATAAAATTTTAAACAAACCATTTAAACAAATATTTCATCTTACTGATATTAATCACAATATCATTGGCATACCATTTATATCTAAATATATACCAACAATAAACACCTTAAACAGCTTCACAATTACTATATTGGACCCATTGATACTACACAAACTACACAAGAAGTAAACGGAATTAACACGGTAATTAAACCCGATAAAAAAGACGAAACACAATGCTCAAACACAAAACATTTTTTATCAAAATATACAAAACGAACAACCAAGAGAAAAAATTTGGACAATTCCATTTCTCTTAGAAAGCCCAAGAAACAAAGAATTTCAACCACCAGATCTTGAAATTGATTTTTTAATTGACTCAGGAGCAGAATCAAATACAATTAATAATCCCACATGGAATGAAATCAAAATATTGCATCCAAAAATAACACCTCTTGAAACCTCTAGTAAATTAGCAACAGCACAAGGATCAACATTAGTAAATCATGGAAAAATCCAATTGTTTCTTCTCCCCACGAGAACAATGGAACAAAACAAAATTTTAAACAAACCATTTAAACAAATATTTCATTTTACTGATATTAATCACAATATCATTGGCATACCCTTTATATCTAAATATATACCAACAATAAACATCTTAAATAGTAAGATCCATATCAAAGATAATTAAACAAAAAATACAGCCCTAACATTATTCCAAAGATTGAACAAACAACCACCATTTTTTCGAAACTTTACCCCATTTAAAATCAACAACGGAAACAACTGAAACCACTTTCAGGAAATATATATAATTTTTCAATAAAACAAGTTCACCAGTATAATAAAAGTCAAAATAAACAACAACTTTTTTATGTCAGACTTCGAATTTAAATCTATTCACAACTTTTTCAAAATTACGATCTCATCCATAAAAAAATCGAAAAACACGAATTCCGACATCATTTCATTACATGTGTATAATAATACACCATATCAAGTAACATTACCCTTAGGACTTTTAGGATATTGTGAAACGAATGCTACAATTTCACCTATAAATGAATTAGCCTACCGCGTTCATAATATACTCCAATTATTAGATATTTGCCAATCAACAATTCTTGACGAAGAATTATCCATAAATAATATTATAAGTAATGAAAAAAGAAACACAGATTACTTCACAAAAACACCATATTTTAAACCAACATTCAACATAACAAATTACACAAAAGAACAACAAAAATTTTTAACAATGTTTAATTTTGAACATTCACAAATTACACAAATTGAATTTGATAAATTAGCAAATAACTGTTAAAATATTCAACAGTCTACGCAACATCAAAATTTGACGTTGGAAAAATTAGTTCATCACTACACCTCCCGTTAAAACCCGACGCAGTTTTCAAAAAACAAAGAGCCAGTAAAGTACCAATTCACTTACATGACAAGGTAAACAGTTTACTTGACATTTTAGAACAATACGAAATTATCTCACCAGTAAATAAGGAAGATGAACCAAAAGGTAACACCTTTATCAACCCTGTTATCATTCTAGCAAAAGGTGAATCACTAAAAATAGTTTTAGACGCTAGATACCTCAATTCACTAATTGACGAATCAAAATGCAATTGGCCTATTGAACCCATACAAGTTATCTTAACAAAGATAAATGGTAAATATTTCACAACCGCAGATACGAATAGTGCTTATAATCAAATGCCACTAGATGAACAATCACAACATTCAACACAATTTGTTATTGGAAATCAACAATATGATTTCAATCGCTTATTCTATGGAATATCCATAGGACCAGCAGCTTTATCAGCTTTTATGAGTAAAATTTTTAGACCACTAATACTCAAGAAAAATGCAATCACATACTTAGATGATGTTTTCATGCAATCACAAACTAAAGAAGAAATGTTTACAGTTTTAGAACAGTATCATAAAATACTTCAGAACGAAAATCTGAAAGCAGCTCCCGATAAATCACACTTTTTTCTAACACGCGTTAAATTTTAGGACATAATATAGAACGAGAAACTATCACTCCATTAAAATCACGCATTGATGCCATTCAAAAACTTCAGCCACCTACAAGTAAAAAGAAAATCCAAGAATTCCTTGGAATGTTGAATTTCTTAAGTAAATATGTTTACAAAATGCAATTATACTTAAGACACTTCTATAACATCCTCAGACAACAAAATAATTTTGAATGGACCACTGAACATCAAACACGATTTGAAGAAATTGAACAATTTTTAACTGAACAAATTTCAAATACAATTCCAGATCCAAATCAACCATTCTATGCAATGTGCGATGCTTCAAATTTTGGCATCGGCGCAGCATTGCTACAATCACATAGTGGAACAAATAAAATGAACCTTATATCAGCAAAATCACTATTATTCACTCAAGTAGAGCTACGACTCTCAACTCTAATGAGAGAATGTACAGCTATAATTTATACACTTACAGAATATGAATTTCAGATACTTGGATCAAAACACCCAACAGTTCTATTCACAGATCACAAACCAATTGTATTTCTCTTTACACAAAAGTCATATCCAAATCATAGAGTTTATAGATTTCAACTAATTCTAATGAATTTTCCAAACCTACATATGGTTTGGACAGCAGGAAAAAACCTTGCGTTACCAGATACATTAAGTCGAAATACGCCACCTGAATTACTCACAAGAAAAACTACAGTTGAAATACCACAAAATATTAAATTTTACCTTGCAAAAGATGAAACATCACCCCGACTAGAATGCAAATATGCAGTAAAAACTGACATTGATTAATCACAAATAAATAATCTACAGCATTTTCCACTCTACTTAAATTGCCAGAATAATCACTATGAAGTTGATTTACTCGGCACATCAACTTTTAAACCAATTCCATACTCACAATGGATAAAAAATAACACTCAACAAAAAAGAATAAAACAACATTCGCATAAAAAAACCATTTTCCATTAATCGAAAAAGAAAATTTAACCGATAAAATAAATTTATCAGGACCGCAAAATGCTGATTCAAAATACACAATATTTCAAGTTTTTGACCCCCATGACCCACTTGACACAATTCCCCTATCAAAACTAGAAATTGACAATATTTTTCTCCCCCCATCAGATAAAATTACACTTGAACTTTTAAAACAATATCAAAATCTCGACCCAGTAATTAGACAACTAAAATCATGGCACAAATACAAAACTAAGCCCGTAAAAGCAGATACCACATTTTTAGGAAATAAAACACTCCTCCGATATTTCCGAAAATTTAATAACACAACAATTAATGAAAATACAGATCTTTTAGAATATCATTGAAATGATTCAAAAGTTCCCTGTCTTCCTTTAAGTATGATATTAATAGCTTTTAACATCTCACATACATAAAATACTAAAGGACACTCCGGATCAGAAAAAACATACTCAAACTTTACACAAAGTTTTCATTTCCCAAATGCACCAATTTGGATGAAAGTATTATGCAATGATTGTATAATATGTCAATTAAACAAACCTTTATCCAAATCAAAAACAAATGGCACAAAAACAAGATTTTAAAGGACAAAGTTTATATTATAACCATCGCATTTCATTCGATACAAAAGGACCAATTTCACCATCTTCTGAAGGAAACTCCTACAATATGGTCATTGTTGACGCATTCACACATTATGTAGCACTCAACCCAGTACCACATTGTAATGCTTATTATGCTTACACGACGCTTTATGAACATTGGATAGCTAAATTCGGACTACCCGAAATCTTAGTTACGGACAACGGTACAGAATTCATAAATAATGAAACCATCACACTATGCCACCTATATAACATCAAACATAAACCACGTACATCTCATGCACCTTGGACAAACAGTTTAGTCGAAGATATGAACCGTTCACTACAAGAATATCTCCGATGTATCATAAATAGAAATGATACAAAATACACAGAATGGTCAGCAGATGTAAAATAATTTCCCTTAGCATACAATTCACAATTTACGACAACTTTAGAAATGTCACCATACGAAATGATTTTTATTCAAAAGCCACGTAAACCAATTATGTTTACAGCAAATTCCCATAAAAATGCTTAAGTTTATTGCCAACCAAATAAAGACTCAATTTGTTATAACCTAGCTTTACTTACACATGATGAAGATCATTTTCATCACCCACAAATTCTTAAAATAGCCTCCGGCACACACACCGAATGGATTTTAAATAGAGATAAATAACACAATGAAAATTACCAAAAAGTAACAAAGAAATTGTTACAAAGGCAAAACATTAACGACCAAATTAGTTCACGCTTTACACCAGCCACAGATTTGAAATTTGGAACATTTGTCTTAACACCTAACTTTAATACGCAAAAAAGGAATCTCCAAAAAATTACAACCCCTTCGAAAAGGACCATGCCAAATAATTGCCAAACCCACTGACGTAACGTATAAACTCACAGATTCAATTAAAAAAGAAATTGTTCAACATCGTAACAATCTATTGCCCTACTACCCAAAAGAATACGCACTACGCGAATTAACTGAATTATATTCTTTCACAGGTTTAAAAAATATTCAAAATCATCTACATACAGAAAAAGAAATAGATGAACAAGACAACGTTCATCATGAAAATCAAAATCAAAAACAAACCAAAGCTATAAACAAAAAAAAAATCAGACACAAAAATACCTCAAAAAGAAAGAAAAAATAGAAAAATGATAGAAAACATTTTACCACAAGAACAAGTAGAAAAATCAGAACATAGAGAATCATCACGACTTAGAAATCAACCACGTAAAAACTGCAAAATATTCATTCCACAATCTAAAATACTAAAGAAAGTTGAATTTCAAAAACAACTTTGATTTTAAAAATTAATAATTTTTGCACCTCGAGATCATTCTGAACTTTCATTTTTCAAGATAACATGCTGACAAACACGCAACAATTCTAGTTCAGATTCAGCCAATAGGATTCACTTAAATCCGTCACCTTCTATATCTCTAACACCAACCTATTAGCCGAAAGATATTAAACTCCAGGCATACCTATAACTATAACTTTACAACCTCCAGGTCAAAAATAAGCAACTCGCTAAAACTTGACAACTTAAATAAATACCAACATAGTATTACAACCCTCCCCTATCTAATAACGCAAAGATCAACAATATTTTCCCAACTCAGACCTCAAAAACCCTCCAACCAAAAATGGCAAATTAGCCTAAAGTAAAAAAGGACCATATTCATTTGGCCTAAAGTACAAATATCTCAAAAAGACCCCAGATCACCCGACAAATAAAAATAAAGCAAAGCAGACCTCCCAAACACCATAAAATTAGCCCCCAACAATTTTTCACAAAACTCAACCCACTTGTCAAAAAATCAATAAATAACTCGACCACACTTGAATCTCGTCTCAAACAACAAAAAAAATTCGACAAAGAAATCATTTCTTAAATGCTCTTCTCTCGATCAGTCAATATCTTTAAAAATACAATTTTAAAATTTTTAATAAACTTTTTCATACTATTCAAACTTTTGTTCATATTTCTAATTGATACTTTTGAAGCTTTTATAATCATTATAGTAATCTTTTGCAACATTTTTTAAATTTTCTACTCCCTATTTGTAAAATATCTCCAACTTTCCCAAATCATTGATCATATTCACAGGTACGATAATTCAAAGTCTATTCAAATGATACGAACAATTTTTAGTAGAACAGATAATTTTTTACTATTTGTAATTTTCATCATATTTTTATCATCCCTAATACTGACAATGTGCAAATGTGTAAAAAAGGCAATAGTCATATTCGCCTTAGCAACAATCCTTTTAATTCTTTTCATTGAAGAATACTACAATAAACATAAATCTTCCCACTAGAAAAAAAACAATCAGACACATTCAAAAATTGCTAACCAACAATCACAAAATCAGTCTTCACCGACATCATCCCAAGAAAACCCAGCAATACCCTCAACTACCCAAAACCCCCAAACATCCACAGGAGTTTTTTTTCAAGATAATCCATACACTTTTGAAGAACGATACGCTCGCTTATCCGAACCATTAGAACCAGTTCAGCGACAGGCACCTCTAAGTGAATCAACATATAATTTGTACCCCATATTACCACAAGAATTAAGCAGAATAAGAAACATCAGTCAAAACCAAAATAGATTCGAAATAAATAGACTAATTATACATCCACGACGAAACAGAAGTTTTCATAACCCTAGAGTTCATTTTAATATACCCCAATCACCAACACCAACTACTCCAGAAATTTCAAGTAGTACATTGCCAGAAACTACCACACTACTTTCACAACAGAGCACCTCAAATATACCCTCAGATTATTTAGGTTCAACACCAACATCTGAACAAATATGTGAAAATCCCTTTAACCCCCCAATCCCACAGCACGACTACCACACTCATATACACAAGGTGAACCAAACTTAGTGAATGATCCAATAGATATTTCTACGGATACAACACTATCATCACTACCAGAAACATTATCACTACCGTCAAAACCATCATTAAGTCAAATTTCACCGACGCTTTTCCCTTTAAATTTCCCAAATAACCTCGACGCTAGATATCGAGAACAATCATCAACAAATATCCCTTTACGACTAGACTGGAATACATTCGTAGCACCACCCCCACCATTATTTGGACAACCTCAAGATAGTAACCGACTCCACAGTTGGGCACTCAACAGACTACAATATAGACAAGATATCCACGAAGATATTCGTGAACACAATATTCAAATACCTCAACAAAATAGTCTCCAATTGAATTTCGAAATCACGATCAAACTTAACAATTTTGTTCAACACCCATTACATCCACCAAATATAACAGCTCAATCGCTACCACTACCATTTATAACAACTGAAGTAATATATAAATACGATAGATATACCAAAAACACAATTGGTTACATCACTTTTTATAAACCATACTCAGGATTATCATACACATGTATATTCTAAAATTATTAACATTTCAACACATCTTTTTTCTAATACTTTCCGACCAAAACACAAATCCTTCTCCTCGCACAGAACCCCAGAATTTATTAGTAACACACTACGATTGTGAAGAAAACGAACAAAAAACACTACACAAATATGCAATAAATCAAGTATCACAATGCGAAACAGAACCACAAGCTATAGAAACTACAAATGTCATAGCAACATTGTATTCAAAAGCCCGAGCAACAACAGTCACAGGATATAAATTTACAGCAACATTTTCCGAAAAGAAAGTACACTGTTCACAAGTTTCCAATGGAAATAAGAACCGACTTGATCACGAATCATTCTATCAAAGTAATATAGAACGACTTTTACATCTAAATCCCGATGATTGTAAAAACAAACTACTCAGACTAAACATCACAAGAAATAGAAAACACAGACAGGAAAATAGTAAATTTCCAAGTCTTTGCCGATTCTGTACACCAAGCACAACTTGAACGATATCAAGGACATATAAAACTAGACATAAAATACCCATACAACGGCGCACACGGAAGATTAACTTATGATATACACGATAAACACTGGATACCACATATTGGAACAGATGACCCCTCAAACTGCCAAGCAGACACAAAAAATAAAGGATATCAAGAAATAATGTTTTTCGATTGGAAAATAAAACTCGAAAAAGTACAACTCACACGAGATTTATCTGATAACACAATGATCTATCAAGGAATTAGGTTACCTTGCAAAAATGATCAAGGTTATTGTGACCCCACAACACGGACGCAAGCAACAATTGTTTGGTTTCCCGAAGATACATGCACAACATTCCAAGTAGCAAAAATACACGCTCGAATGATAAAATTTCATGAAAAATATTTTATAGAATCAATTCCATGCGAAAAAGTAAATCCATCCCGAAAACAAAGTAATTATTTTAGAAATATTCATGATATAGAAAATAAATTGACACGTTTCCAAATATATCAAGAAACAGAAACTGCATGCAAATACAGAAATCCACTTTATAAGACACAATATTCTGAAATACTTGTCGAATACGAAAAAGGTTTCGACATGACCACTGGAAAAATAAAATTTGACCCTCATGCCACAAATCACCCTATTAATGAAGGAACATCATACATCCCAGTTAACTTTCAAAAAAGCACAGGTCAACCTGGTGGAAAACTAAAGCCACATGACAGTAAAAGCACACGTTTACAAGAACTATCACTAATGAATTGCACCTATTTCGGTAATATTCATTAGGACATCCACTTGGATATGAAGTTAGACTACACAGTTAGTCGAATTTTTCAAGAAATGTCACTCTCCGAATTAGAAACACTTCACCAATTATACGAATTGGAAAGAACACAAATCCTACAATCACTCGCACTAGCAGTACTAAAAATACCCTTCGCAGGATACTTATTATCAGGAAACAGATCAAATTTTCTAGACTACGAAGGAAATATTTTATGGTTTTATACTTGTACCAAAAAAGTATCACCACTATATGTTTTTGAAGACAAACGTTGCTATAAAAGAATCCCTATATTCTATAAAAATAAAGTACTTTTTGTCGACACACTCTCAAGACGAACATATTTTTGGGATACCGCAGTCCCATGTTGATCAGAAAATAGCCACAATGTAGTACAAATGAATCCTGATGAAGATAAATACTATCTCCTTACACCATACCCTACATTATGCAATCACCCAGAAAAATTTCACCGGAAAGCATCAGAGCTATTGCTCGTAATCCAAATATTGATTTACAATCAATTGGAATATTTTCTAAATCAGATATCCAACATCACATTAGAACACAACAATTTCAAGAATTATTAACACAAAGGGACACAATACAAAGACAGTCAATTGACCAGAATTTAAGAAAACTTGCCGAAACCGCAGGATTTGCAGATATTTATACACAAGACTATAGCGGATATTTTAAAGACATTAAAGACCACATATATTTAAACGGTGAAAAACACAGACCACAAGATATTTCACCTATAAATATCTTCAGTTTTGTCACCCTAAAGAACGAAATTCTAGCTTTTCTAGGATGGCCCTATTACATTTTAGAAAAATTAACTATCTTATACGCCATGTTTAATTTTATAGGATTTCTTTTCTCACTCTTAAAAGGAATCTATAACACATGCGCTATACATACACAAGTAAACAGACAAGCAAGTGTAGCACGTATACAGTTTGAAGGATATTTTGGAATTTTTTCATCATCATTAAACAAAATACTTCTGAATGCACAAATAAAAAAATATAACACAAATATACCCACAAGACAAAACACTTACGACGAAGAACACAATAATATAGAGAAAACACCTACCGCACCACAGTTGCCGCCCCTACCACCAAACCATTCACTATCAATAGTTCCCAGTAATTTCCGAAACCTAGCAATCACAAATAATCCAAATTCTAGACCAAATATAAAACAAAGCCCCATCCAACATTTAATGACACATTATTCACAAAATGATAATAAATACAAACAAATTATAGAACAACCCCACACCACTACTTTTCAGTCTCAACATAATCATTTTTTTAGCCCACGATGAGCCGACAACTTGGATCCCTCCATCGCTCAAACTCCCAGCCAGCCAACCTCCAAACTCAAATCCCAATAATCCTTGTTTTTTGTTTTCCCACCACCCGATTTTCCGATTATTAATATATCATCAAGCACGAATTCTGATACTAACTCAGATATTTCAGTTTTATACTCTATCTCACAATTTAATAACCTAATGTAGAAACCCCTGACGAATTTGCAGACTCCGAACCATCTCCCTCAATTTATACTCAGACCAACTCCTCAGTTTTTTCAAAACCCCCTTTTCAACCAATCCCATCTACTCATCCACTCCCATCCATTTCCACACCTTCCTACGCTTCCCAAGTAACCCCAACCTATTCTCCACTTCATTCCGACAGATCATATAATAATTCCCCAGATACCCCCAAATTTCCCAGGAACTTGATAATTTTATTACCTTACAACAACAGTTAATACACCCTAACACCCTCACAATACATAAACTATCATCCACAATAACATCCTCAAATCCACCTACTCCTACACCCTCCTCAGCTTACACTCCATCATTCACACAATCATCCACATCCACCGAAACACCTAGTAGCACTCACCGAGCTTATCGCACTTTTGAACGAAAACTCCCAAATCACCCATTCCCGACCAAACCCGGAACAGCCCGCAAATATATTAATCACCCGCAACATACAAACACAAAAAATTTATATGCAATCAACTTACCCTCATTTCCGCAATATACATTAAACACACCTAACGATACTAATGACACACGCAATTTTGTAGATGAATATGTTTTAATGCCAACACTTCATTGGACAGCTTATTATAATTTTACTAACCCCCTTTGCCTACCACTAACTAATACTCATGACAGCATAGAAAAGAACAAAGACATGCTTTATAGACTCACTACAACACTAACACCTCGACAATTTACTTACGTTGGATATAAAAAGTTACTAAAAACATTCACTGCACCCCGAGCTAACGAATTTGCAAAAGAATATTATGACCATAATATCATCCGACCTAATCAAGACCAATTTTTAGATGAAGACCGCTTCGCAAACCCGCAACTAACAGAAAATTTTTTCATCAAAACATCATACATATTCACACTTAATATTTTTGATAGAAAAAATGATCACATTATTTCAGAATCACTAGCTGATATTCAAGCATACGAAAGCTTCTATGACAAATTTCAGTTATTTTCACTAACCTTTCACTTTTTTTCACCACAGGAACGCGATTTGCACTGTTCCCACGATATTATGTTATGCACTAAACAAACCCACACATATACATACTATCATTTTATACAAAATCGTTTTGATTTGCATACCCCATCAAGACAACCTCACCATCGTTTTCAGTTTCTCAACTCAAAGTACACGTCACCATTTTTCATTAATTTTACATATTGCATCAAAATACAAACCTCCACGGCATCCTCCGCAACTATGACCCAGTTACCCAAATGTATATATTTTGTCCCATCACGAAGACCTTCAATGCCGAAGAATCTAGACCCTTCCTTATCCCGCATGAATTTATCCAGCCTATTGAAATACCAATATTAGAATTCATTCACAATACTAAATATAATCATAAAAAATATAACCTCATTCAAAACACACCTTACGAGTTTGCAGTAGGCACCGAAGAACTAAATACCATTAAGGCACTTCAATTGCTTTGGCCACTGCTACAAACTAAAAACATCATACGCATACTAGCCAAATTACTAACAAAATCAGATATGATACACGACATCTTCCCCCACGGCTTTTTCCCAGGTGATTAACAGCTGAGTATTATTTAAAATACTCTTCACTTATAAATTTAAATTAGTACTAACCATTTTCTATCAATGTTTGATTTATATTTCTAGTCTTCACACCACAATCATCTACAAAACAGAAAAGAAAAACAAAAACGAAAACTTGTTAAATTCTGTTAAAATTCGTTAATTTCATGCACTAAATAATGTAATAAAATTCATACCAAATGTAGTAATCTTATTTATAAATTATTTCCCCATGAAGCAGTAAACTTAATTACGATGAAAATTTATAATTTTAAACTTCCCCCAAAACGCAGTAAACTTCAAATTCGATGCAATAAATTAATAAAATGACAAAACAGTACTAACCTTTTCATTCTTTTCATTTCACTCGCACAAGAATTCTATCCAAACTCGCACAGCTAACCCACGAAGAATTGTTTAAATAATGATTTTAAGTTTCAAGCTTTCACTCTCAACAACTCTAACACACGATAACAAGTTTCAAACTTTCCCTTAACCCGGTTGGAAAGGAATTATATACTAAACCAAACTAACCAACGCAGCTTACTAAACACCACAAATCATAAAATAACAGCATGACTAAGAAAAGAAAACCAACGGTACCCAAACCGGATTAACCCAGTTTAAAACTGGATAATTTATTCTTTTGAAGACTATTATAAAGTCTAAGAAAGAAATAATAAAACGCAAAAAAGTCGCAAGACAAACCCATACCAAAAAAAAATGATTTTTGAAAAAAGGACACAACTAAAGTAACATAAGAAAGACCAACATAAACCCAACATAAAACGTTATCACATAACAGGACCTCTCAAAGAAACCATACTCCCACTCCTGGCCTAACCCACCAGAGAGGACGTCCTGAGCATGCTCTATAGCCGGCCTAACCCACCGCGCTACATCCACGCTTTGTGACCACACTCCTATTTTTAATAAGAGGTACTCAAGGGTGAGTAAGTCTTCAAAATAACCAAACTAAAACAAAACGCTTTTGTGAAAACAACTATCTAAAATCATGATTAAAAAATTGAATTATTATAATTTTATAAAATATAAATCATACTTTGCAGTATATAGATCAATACACAACAACAAAGACGAACATGCAAAGACTAGATGATCCCATCACACTCAAACAAAAGAATGGCTAAGCACAACCAACATGCCGTCCACAACCATAACTCAAAGGATTTAGAGTACGACTTGACTTCGCAGAAAAGGACTTCATTGAACTAGACCAATGACCACCTCGATGTTCAAGTATACGTACAGATCCGAGTTACAAGGCATCCCTTCCACACAGGATCTTGACGCCTTTCCCAGACGAGGTTGCACACAAAACAAGTTCTCTACATAATACAGAAAAACCTGTCATAGCAAACCATTTTGAAATCGGATTGATTTCATTGGAGATCACAGTCGTTGTCGAATGACGACGTAACAATTTCCTATCCATAATTCCAGCGTCCTGGAACGTTCTTCTCCAAGAGGAACTGGACAAGAAAATGATGTTCGCCAAATACCAACGTTCATCATCCATCCTTCAAATTGCAGAAAGATAGTTCTAAAAAACTCTGTCAACCCCGGATGGGTGGAACCTGATCTAAACTACATTTTATAATTGGATAAATTGGATATTTTACCACTTTAAAATATTTAATATTAACCAATCATAATCCATCTAACTAACAACCCACTTATTTGTAAGTGCTGAAATTACTTGTAATTTCAGCACCAGAGAGATTTGAATTTAACTTGGAAATTAGTTGCCTCTCCAAGAGAACTTCAGCAGTTGCAATAAGCCAGTATACTCTAGATCTATTGAGCCTAGCAGAGACTAGTTAAACACCCTTAGCCTAGTAGATATAAGAGTAAGATTAGGATCGGTATTAGACTAAGAAGTTGCACGAATCTATCCGGCCGAAAATAAGATAGCGTGAGGAGCAGACGGCGTACCCTATCCAAAATTACTCTATGAGTTATCCACATCGGTCATAACTCACGATGTTTCCAGGTCTACCCCGCGATTTTTAGCTATTAAAAGCAATTAATCGATTTGATAGGTTAAGGGCCAAACTATGTGTTATTGTGAATTGTAAGTGCAATCTGCAACAAACACTTTGGTCTCCTTTTTTCTTTGACCGTTTCGACAAAAATTTAACCTGTATAACGACTTGTCTCTGGATTTCAAAATCAAACAAAAACCAAATTTTGCGCCTGTCCAGTGCACAGTATGACCTCCTAATGTGTATGAAAACTTACTCTTAGTAATATGAGGTAAGGCGTAGAACAGCAATTGGCAGGGTGTCATGGCCTGAAACACAAATTTCCGTTGTTACCAAGCATTCTCCATCATCTTTGACCAGAAACACTCTTTCCAGGCTTTCCTGCATCAACTTAAGCAAAGAAAAAATTTAAAATTCGTTGTCAAAATTTGATAAATGAAGGCATCGAAACAGCACGTAACAGCGTAAAATAGCTGAATTCTTTCTCAAAAAAATTGGGAAAAGCAAGAAACAGCTTTTACGTAAATTTCAAGGCCCAAACCAAACATATTTGCTGTTCCCAGGCCTTTTCTTATCATTTTTAGTGAGTTCTAATCAAAAAGTGAGAAAACTGATCTGTTGCAAACGGACGGTAGCTGAGCATATACCCAACGCACTCCGGTGGTTTTGGCGTAGGTTCGAATCCGTCCTAGGTCGTTTTCTTTGTAGAACTCAAATATGAGCCGAACGGCTTCTACTCACAAACACTCACAAACCGGCTTCCAAGTCCCAAAATCTTTTTTTGATTTTTTTAGTTACATAAACTAGCTCATAAAACGATCTTGGCTGACTTTGATTGACAGGTTTCAATCTGTCTTAAACCGTGCATTTTCAAAAAAACAACAATACAGTTTGAAAAGTTAGCGCGTCTTTTGTCAGCACATTTTGTTACCGCGACTCGGGACTGTTTCCTGGGACTTCATGTCCCATTCAAAATCCCAGTTGAAGTATTGAAGAAGTTTGCCAGTTGAAAACGAGCCCAAATTGAGCTCCTCAATGTTCATGAATACATTCAAGAAACCATAGATAACAAAAAACGAAAAAAGATTGTTGAGATCTACATCGAGAATGCATTTCCTGGAAAAAGCCGAAATTGAAAGTTTGAAAGTGAGATTTGAGAGCCGATAGTTAAATTTGGCCAAAAAGTCTTAAAGTACTTTCGATAAAATACTTTGATTTAAGATAGCAAGTGACTCAAATTTTTAAGAGATTTAGGGCCAAAATTTTGGACCCAAATTGTTCGAGCCTGGTGAACATCCTTTTATTTAAAAAAATGCAGAAAAACGGAAGCAGGTCAAAAAAAAACTTTTAGCAAAAAGCAACGCCCTCGACCGAAACGCTTGAAATTTCAGTCTAATAATTGTAAATTCAGAAAACAATAGTCTTATCGATTAAATTTTACTCCGGCAATTTAACGTTTACTACGAGTGTTCAAAGGTACTTCGACTTGATTTATACGACCCCCACTAAATCTTTTTGAAATTTTTTTTGAAGTTAGTAAATCCACTGCGTCTGTTTGCTGTAAAGCCACTGATGGTTTTTATTGACGGTACATTTCCATTGTGTCATGGGCTAGAAAAGCAAAGCGCGTAACTCCATAACAAGTTTTTGGTTAATTCTAGTTTTTAATTCGAACGCCGTTAACAACCGTAAGAACTTACAACACTACTTTGAGTCAATTTTATACTATCACTCGAATATCCTGGTTTGGCGCGACGTCATAAATAACACAGTTAGTAGACATCGCAGCAATAATTTCAAACCTTTATCAGAAGATAAATTTGTAGACGTTTTAAAATGCTATCGAGCTGAAATAAGTGCCATTGTGTATTTTCAACGCCGCGGAACTGAGGAGTTATTTGAAAAATTAAAAACTTCAGTTATCCTAACCAACAGTATAGTCGATCAATTGTTATGAATCAAAATGTAAAACAAAGGATGAGTGATTGCAAAATTAATACTTGGCATTACACCAACCCATTCAAATTAGAGATGAAAACTTTCCCGACCACTCGCAATGAACACTTGTTTTAATTTAGGTCTGATTCGTCCCTCTCTTGAATTGAATAGCATATTGATACAATTTAAGACAATGAAAAAGAACCGATCCCGAAAAAAAAACAGCTCTTTAAGTCTCGCCGTACTTTGGAAACTCAGCTCCTTAATGTTCATGAATACGTTCAAGAAACCATAGATAACAAAAATCAAAATCTGATTGTTGAGATCTACATCGAGAATGCAATTGTTTTCCTGGAAAAAGCATTTTATCCAAAAAAGTGAGATAAGTCAAATGGTGGACAAGGCTTCTAAAAGAGATATGATTGGTGTGGAAATTGAACAGTGACATAACCTGTTGACAAAAATACACGATGAGGTAATTCAAAAAGCTAGGAAATGTAGGATCTGACGGATAAGCAAGAACCAATTCATTGAGTTCGGGGGAAATAGCTTCTTCGAAAACTTCCAAAAAACATCAAATTTCACATCGGTCTGGGGTATCAGGTCGAAGTAAAGCCATCTCTTTGGCTTCCAGTCAAAGGAAAAAAGAGTTGTTGTTGGCTATGTTAAGAACAGAATAGGTTGAGAGACAAAACGAAACATCAAAATGCTTACTAAAACTGAAGTACCCGGAGCTTAAAGTTAAGAAGAGGCCGGTAGAATTACAAATCTGCGAGGAAAACAGAAAAAAATAGGTTGAAGCCAAATTAGCTGAAGCTGAGCTGGAGAAAGACTCCGACTATGTTGACCAGTTTGCTAGCTCGGTAAGCTCTCATAGGGAAACAGCAGATAAAATCACGCAGACATGGGAGGATAATGTTGCGAATTTGAACCCAGTGGTGACTGTAACCGAACCGATTGCATAAACTTCTGTATTGAGCACGGTTTATTATAACACCCCGTTGGATGTCTATCCTGCGTCTAACGCTCAATTGGGTGGTCTGTCTTCAGCAATGACGTAATGGGCTGAAGTCCCGCCCATGATTCTTAAAAGTGATTCGCAGATTGCACACGGCTCTCAGCACAAAATAGGAAATTAAAATGGTCGATTATAAATCAAAATTAAATAATCCCGACCGGTTTATAGCTCCAAACATGTGCATTAATGCTGAGCTTGCCACATCTGCCACAAGTGAAATCTTTCCATCCCCTTCGGATTTAAAATACCTCCTCATAGTGCAGTTGTTTCAGCAGAACCCCCCCTGTAGGTCATCCCACCTACTTCAGTCAGTTCTAAGAATCGAACTTCGCATCGTGTTTCCCTGCAACTGCAATACCGTGTTGTGGCTTATTAGCTTTGAATGAGTCCGTTGGAATGGCTTGAATGGATAGGGAGGTTTTGCAGCGCTGTTGAATCAAGTCAGCTTTTTCGGATGACAGTAAGTTAATTGTTAACTAACGCACATTCAGGTCGTATGAGCAGGTTTGCACTAAGAGTCGTCCTTGAATAAACTTTGGGCCATCTCAATTCATCGTGAGATCCCATCTCAAAACACTAAACAGAAATCCACCAGTAAAAATGCACACTACGGAAAGCATTTTTAACTTTGCTTGGGTTATTTCAAGTATTGTTGATGTGTTCCGATCGCTGTCATTGAAGAACGATCCTAAAAGAACCGCCATCTGAAATTGAGCTTTATGTACGTTGCCTTCGAATATGAAGGAGTCATGGTCGTCGTACACAGTCAATTTTAATTGGCGTTGCCCTATTCTCTTTGATTTCAACGATTGGTTGAAAGGAGTTGCCGAAACGCATGAAAACGTATGAAAACTTTTCCTCGTAAAACAAAAACCAAAGAAAAAAATACCAACCGAGTTTTTGCATCCAGTGCTATGCCGAACAAGGTTGAATATACTTGAAGTCCGAATGTTAAACATTCGCGATGGGTTCTCAAGGGCTTCAAGGAAAATAACTCTTCTCAGAGAGCAAAGTTTTACGCGGAAGAAAAACTCCTCCTGCATCCAAGCGGACATGTGTTCCCTACTCTCCCGAAGGGTAGAATATGCACTACACCTATATAGTGTTCTCCTGCATGGCGCACACTGCATTTTTATCCTCGAAAGGAAGAAAACAATTCTTCTACCTAAAAAAAATCCGACGGAAAAACAACAGGGTGTTGCAGGTCTTCTCCAGGTTATTGAGCTAAGTGTGTGATCGGAGTCACAAACCGATATCGCTCTCAATTTGGGTTGTTACGCGAGCAATCACCCCTGGCTTTCAGCAAGTTTTGCCCGCCGTCTGAACTTGTCAGGGAAAAAAAGTTGATTTGACTCGTAGTTTTAATTCACTGGATATTATTTCGACGGATAAAGTTATTTGAGGTCAAATTATCCGCTGATAAAAAATAACATTGATATTTTTTTAAGTTAACCGCTTACCTGAAAAATGAAATTACTGCTGGGTCTCAAAATGTTGACCATTTTATCACCACATACGCCAGCTGGATTATATTTTTGCAAGTGCAATTCTGATCACGAGTAACTTGTTATTCAGGTTAGAGCATGGTTTGAGTTAGAAAACTATGGCACATACAAGCAGGCTGAGGCTCGCTCTGCAGCCGATCAGCGAGCGCATAAGCATCTTGGGTCAGCAACACACCAGCATGGTGAAAAGATCTCAATCGAATAATATGAGCTGATGATAGCAGTTCGTTATCCATTATTTACTACTAGGTTTCGGCGCAAATAGAGACAATCGAAGTGGTCCTTGTTAAGTTTATGTCATTCCGTTTAAACTGCACGATCCGCAGCTTCGCTCCGCCAGCGAATGGTGTTTGTTAACTATCACGTCTTCCACCCAAACAAGCCGGGTAAGGTCCGTCGGGTTTTAAATGGCACATCGAAGTCTCTATGTCATCCTTTGAACAAACCTGTACTCATTGGGTCTGATTTACTGCAAAATTTGTTACATATTGTTTTTGCGCTACCTCCAACATCAATTTGCTGTCTCCGCCCATATCGAGGGTTTGTTTTTTCAGGTTGGGGACCCCCTGTGATCTGTTCTCTTCGCACTTTTGTGTAACGAGGATGCCACTACGGATGTGGAAGTTTTTCAGTACAACAGTCAGGTTTTTGGTGCCCTCAACTCCCCGACGTGAGCATACTTCACACTTCAGCAAACAGCTAGGGATAAAGCTGAAAACTTTCCTGAAGCATCAAAGCAGTTTTTATTAGATTCTAAATGGATGATTACCTCGGTTGAGTCGAGTTTTGCGACGACGCGTTGAAAAAAGCAAGGATATGGTGAACCTTCAAAAAATGGGGGAATTGAGTCTAACCAAATATTTTAGCAACGCTCCAGCTATTTAAAAAAAGTTGGTTTCCTCAATTGATGTACCGGCAAAATTAAAGTACATTGTGAGTGGTAGTGACCACTTGAAGTCGTATATGTTGTTGTTAATGGCACCATGGAAATGATATTCTGTTGTTTGTCATGGGATTAACCATGAGCTCCAAACATCAGTTGTGTAACAAATTGTTCTCAGCTTTGTTTCATCGGTCTTCCATCTTATTGATTTGTGGGTTCTCTTCACGGTAACTTGCCTGGTTGTTTTTTGTGCCCGCATTTTTGAGACTCAAGAACTGAAGTTTCATTCGTGTATGGTAAGGCAAGGTTAGCGCCATTGAGTTTGAGTTTTTTTTCCATTCCAAAGGCAATTTCAACAAATAAAATCGGCACCTTTCTGTGGATCGACACCACCGCAGTGCCATACTGGCTTCACTTTAACGATGAAATAGCGACTTCTGTTACAAACCGTGTCTGTGAAGAAAAAACCACACAACTGTGGATCAATGGTTTCCTGTAAAAAGAGGAAATAATCCCGCGTAATTTGGGACACACTGAAAAACCGGCGGAACGCTTAAAAGAAAACAATTTGGTCAGGAGTCAAAGCTTCCTCTAAGGCAATGTGAGACCTTTCAAAGCATAGACAATCACAGACGATTCAACACATGCTCTCACGGGTCTTTTGAAGCGGTCAGAGACCGTTTTTGTTCGGGAGAGGTATTGTAGTTTTTACATTTTTGGCGCCGATGCTATTATTCGTTCCACGGGACGGATTCAAGGCTCAGTCGAAATCAGTTTTAAAATAAAGCATCCCGTTATCTTAGATTCTCGTCACTTAATGTTGTAATGTTTCTGGGGCATCGCCCACAACCATCAACACTTGGATGATTTGCGGTACATAGTACGTAAGGGGCATGTGGAGTTTAGTCTGTGAATGACCCTACGTTATGAAGAATTTTTTTTGTCTGAAGCATACACCAGGCAAGCACGTTACATGTGTCTGAAATGCCATATCTACTGTTCTCAGGCTTTTCCTATTATTTTATCCGAAAAACTGAACAAAATCCTTTTTTTGCTAAAAAAGTGGAAACGCTAGGTGAGGGCAGATATCTGCATTTCAAAGCCTGAAAAAAAGGTCTTTTTCTAGGATTTTGAACAAAAACAATATTAACAACTGTGGCCTAAACGGAAATAAAATCTCTTGGCGCGCCGCAGTGATGTTTTTCGGAAAGGTTAGTGCGCAGTTGCAAATGTGTTTTCGCAAGTTAACGGTTGAGGTTTTGTCGACCACTTTTTGTTCATTGGAGCAATCATTACAAACCCGTCCAATATCGCCTGTTAGTCTCGATTCCACTAAATTTGAAGCGTTTTCTCCTGCTTGAGCCTTCAGTTAGTTTTTCGTCGCTAACACTTGATGAAAATTTTGACAACCGGAAGCGCTATGTTGGAACACAAGCTTATGCAAAAGCTAACTGGCAGCGTTGGCCGAAGGAGTATCTTCCTTCTTTCAACAAGCGCTCGAAATGGTATGCCCATTCGATTCGCGATTTACGAACTGGTAACCTCGTCTGGAACCTCGATCCCAGCAGCCCTCCTGGGCACTACACTTTAGGCCGAGTAACTGATTTGCACTACATTAAAGAAAAGTTCGCTCGCTTCGCAACTGTTTGAACCCTATTGGACCAATTAGTAAGGCACCTCCTCAAATTTGCTCCGATCCTCACTCTTCGAGAGTTGAAGATGTTGCTGGGCGGATAATGTTAATAAACGTTTGGACTATTGTTGCATTTAATACAAGGACAGTATTGAAGCGTATACGCAGTGCAATCCATCGGGTTTGGCGCAGGTTCGAACCCCGCCTATGTCGTTTTCTTCTTGAAGACTCTACTATCAGCTGATTTTGATGGATCATAAAATATACGCTCCTTAACCGGGTTCGAAAACCCCAAAAACCTCTTTTGTTAATCTTAGCAACTGGAAAAAGTTCAAAAAACGAAATTGGCCGAACTTGATTGGATGATTTTTGTCTGTCGAAAACCGTATTTTGCCAATGCGTGAACGCGATCGAAATTCGGTGGTGATTCAAATTGCCTATCTTTATCCGAAATACAGTTCTTAAAGTTTTGGTTGAAAAGCGCGTCTTTTGTCAGCACAGGAAAGAAGCATTGGAACTGCGGATAGGGACATACAGTTTGAAAAGCGCGTTTTTGTCAGCACAGAAAGGAAGCATGGGGACGTCGGACAGGGCATCTCCCGTCCGCGTCATCCAAAACTTTAAGTGTAAAAAACATCATTTGAGCGAATGCTTCTTTCACCAAAAAGTTTGGAGAAAAGAATGGGTATATCAGATAAGAGTTTCAGGCCTCGTAAAAAAGCCCTTAATTAACAAAGTAACTTTGATTACTAAGCCGAACTGTGCGTAGGATAGGCATACATTTTGGTGTGCGTGAGCGGGTCTCTGCAATCCAAAAACAGATCTCTAAACATGTGAAAATTGCCTCCGTACGATCAAAGAAAACCAACGATCAAAAAAGATCGAAAAAGAACATAATCTTTGTTGTGGAATCCACGTGAAAATTGAAAAGTTATGCTTGCTCGCAAAAAAGTATGGCGGAAGGCCAGAAAACGGCAGAAATGTGTCTGAAATGCCCATATCCACTGTTCTCAAGTTTTTTCAATCAATTTAAGCAAAAAACTGAACAAAGTCCTTTTTTGCTAAAAAAAAACTGGTAACGCTAGGTGAGAGCAGATATCTGCAATTCATAGCCTGAATCGAAATTTTTTTTTTGATTTTTTAAGGAAAACAATATTAATATAACTGCCCTAGAATACCGCAGATCTGGAAACATCTGCCTTCTCCATCATCTTAAATCAAAAACACCATATGAAAGATAAGTTAGTCTTTTCTAGCTAAAAATGGCGGGGAAGCCCTGAGATTCGCAGAATTGTGATTCAGGCCATGAAACGCAAAATACACACACACGCACACATCTGCTGTTCCCCTGCATTTTCATTCTTTTTCTCTATTTTTATAGGAAGTGGCCATGAGGTGGCCATTTTACTGATTTAAACAGATTTTGCGCCGTATTTTGCCTTGTTATAGCGCTGCTTTTTTAAACTAACAAATCACCATTCTTGTGTGTACAGCCTTATTTTTTTTTTGGCTGTGGTCTTTCATTGTTTATATCTGAAAAAGCAGAAGAAGGGTTGTTTGCATATTTGAAGTGGAGCTGATAGTTCTGAGTATAACCTGCACAGTAGAAGAGTAGTATGTTTGAACTGGATGGAACTGGGATCCTCGTCAAAGACACGTGAGTCAGAATAACTGTGCAAAATTGTTATTTCAAACAGATTCTGCGCCTTCTTAGGTAACAAAATTCAAATTGACATCAATCTTACATTTCACTACCAATAGGTTTTTTCACAAACAAAAAACTTATCGTAAAGGTAAATATTATCATACTTTTGAGAAAAAAACGTTGCCCTATACTCTTTGATTTCTACGATTGGTTGAAAGAAAACGCTGAAAAGCAGGGAAACGCCGAAAAGAAAAAAATGCCACCCGAGTTTTGCATCCAGTTCATTGCCGAACAAATTTGATTATCCTTAAAGCCCGCAGTGCGCTATTAAACATCTGCTATGGGTTCTCAAGGTCCCAAAGGAAAAAAACTGTACTCAAATGGCGAAGTTTTACGCAGAAGAAACATGTGTTCCAGCGTAAAAACGGAACACCAAGCGGACCACCAAGCGGACATCATGTGTTCCGTATTCGCCCGAAGGCTAGGATATGCACTACACCTATTTAGTGTTCTCCTGCATGGTGCAGACAGCTTTTTTCTCCTCGAAAGGAAAAAAACAAGTCTTCTACCTGCACAAAAAGCCGACAGAAAGTCAACGTCGTTTTTTTTTCCGCATCCGTTTAGGTTGTTAAAGGTCTTCTCTAGATTGCTGAGCTAAGTGTGTCAACTGGGTCAAAAACCAATGAAGCTCTCATTTTGGGTAATTCCACTACGGAAGTGGAAGTGTTTCAGTACAACCGGCATGTTTTCGGTGCCCAGAACTCCCCGACGTGAGCAAACTTCGCACTTCAGCGCACAGCTAGGGATAAAGCTGAAAATTTTCCTGAAGCATCTAAAGCAATTTTTACTAGGTTCTAAATGGATGATTACCTCGGTTGAGTCAAGTTTTGAGACGACGCATTGAAAAAAGCAAGGATAAGGTGAACCCTCATAAAATGGGGGAATTGAGTCTAACCAAATATTCTAGCAACGCTCCAGCTATTTAAAAGAAGTTGAATTCCTCATTTGATGTACATGCAAAATTAAAGTACATTGTGAGTGCTAGTGACCACTTGAAGTCGTATATGTTGTAGTTAATGGCACCATGGAAATGATATTCTGTTGTTTGTCATGGGGTTAACCATGAGCTCCAAACATCAGTTATGTAACAAATTGTTCGGAGTTTTGTTTCATCGATCTTCGATTTTATTGATTTGGTGGTTCCCTAAAAGGTAAGGGACCGCCTGCTTCTTAAGGACAAGAACATTTGTCGCACAACTGGGCAACAATGAAATGGTCCCTTAATAGTAGCGCTTCAGAAGCAACTCAATGAGTGGCATTGAAACCTGTTTAACTTAGGCGAAACTTTCAATCCCCTGTGCTACTTCAGTAAACCATTTCATCAAGTTGAGCTCCATATGTTCGGGGATAGCTCGAAAATTGTATTTTGCCTGGTTGCTTTTCTTCGTGCCGGCGTTATTGAGACTGAAAAAACTGAACTTTTCTTCGTGTTTCGTATGGCAAGGATAGCACCATCGAAATTTTTTTCCCTTCCAAAGGCACTTTCAACCAATGAAATTGGCATCTTTTCTGCGGACCGATAGCACCGCGGTGCTACAATGGCTTCACTTTAACGATTATTTACCGACTTGTGTAGCAAACCGTGTTTGTGAAAGAAAAAACCTCACCACTGTGGATCAAAGGTTTCCTGTAAAAGAAGGAAATAACCCCGCGTAAATTGGGACACGCCGAAATCCGACGGAACGCCTTAAAGTAAACATTTGGGTCAGGGGTCCGAGCTTCCTGTAAGGCAATGTGTCGCCTTTCAAAGCATAGACAATCATAGACAATTCACCTTCATGACTACACTGCCGTACACATCGATACTATTCCGCCTATGGACACCGACTCTTGCATCACGAAGATTGAAAGATGTATCGCCGTCGTACGCGAAGTATTATATGGTCAGACAACGGTACCAGTTTCGTTAGAGCTGAGAAAGAACTTCTGCTTTGCATAGAGAGTTGGAACGGACAAGCTCCAGCTTCGTTAGTGCATCAGGGGCCCCAATGGAAACACAATCCTCTTGGCGTGCCACATCATGGTGGCTTTTTTCGGAAAGGTTAGTGCGCATTTGCAAATGTGTTTTCTACGCAAACATTGGTTCGCAAGTTAACGGATGAGGTTTCGTCGACCATATTTTGTTCAGTGAAGCAACCTTTACAAACCCGTCCAATAACGCCTGGTCGTCTCGATTTCACTGAATTAGAAGCATCTTCTCCTCAGTTATTTTCAACTCAGTTATTTTTTCGTCGCCAACACTTGATGAAAATTTTGACCACCGCAAGCGTTATGTTGGAACACAAGCTTATGCAAAAGCCAATTGGCAGCGTTGGCAGAGGGAGTATCTCCTTTCCTCGAACAAGCGATCGAAATGGCATGCCGATTCCAGCCGCGATTTACGAACTGGTAACCTCATCTGGAACATCGATCCCTGCAGCCGTCATGGGCACTACACTTTAGGTCGTGTAACTGATTAGCACTACGTTAAAGATAAGCTCGCTCACTTCGCAAATGTTACGACCCTATCGGGCCAATTAGTAAGGCCCCTCTTCAAAAGTGTTCCGGATCTCACCTCTTCGGGATTGAGGGTGTGGCTGGGAAAATAATGTCAATAAAAGTTTGGACTATACTTGCATTTAAAACAAGGAGAGTATTGACGCGTATACGCAGTGCAATCCAGCGGGTTTGGCGCAGGTTCGAACCCCACTTAGGTCGTTTCCTTCGTGAAACTCAACTATGAGCCGATTTTGGCTGATCGTCAAATATACGCTCCTTAACCGGGTTCGAAAACCCAAAAACCTTTTTTTATGCTTATCAACTGGAAATATTTCATAAAACGGAATTGGCCTAACTTGAAAGAAAGATTTTCGTCTGTCAAAAACCGTGTTTTGCCAAAGCGTTAACGCGATTGAAAGTCGGTGGTGATTTAAATTGACTATCTTCATCCGAAATACAGTTTTTAAAGTTTTGGTTGAAAAGCGCGTCTTTTGTCAGCACAGGAATGAAGCATTGGAACAGCGGATAGGGGCATACAGTTTGAAAAGCGCGTTTTTGTCAGCACAGAAAGGAAGCATGGGATCGTCTGACAGGGCATCTCCGGTCCGCGCCATCCAAAACTTTAAGTGTAAAAAACATTATTTGAGCGAATGCTTCTTTCACCAAAAGTATGTCAGATAAGAGTTTCAGGCCTCGCAAAAAAAGCCCTAAATTAACAAAGTAACTTTGATTACGAAGCCGAACTGTGCGTTGGATAGGCACGCATTTTGGTATGCGTGTGTGGGTCTCTGCAATCTAAAAACAGGTCTTCAAACATGTGAAAATTGTGTCCGAACGATCAAAGAAAACCAACGAACAAAAAATATCGAACAAGAACAAAATCTTAGTTGCGGAACCCGCGTAAAAATTAAAAAGTAATGCTTGCTCGCTAAAAAGTATGGTGCACGGCCATGGAACGGTAGAAATGTGTCTGAAATGCCATATCTACTGTTCTCAGGCTTTTCCTATCATTTTATCCAAAAAACTGAACAAAATCCTTTTTTTGCTAAAAAAGTGGAAACGCTAGGTGAGGGCAGATATCTGCATTTCAAAGCCTGAAACAAAAAGGTCTTTTTCTAGGATTTTGAAAAAAAACAATATTAACAACTGTGGCCTAAACGGAAATAAAATCTCTTGGCGCACCGCGGTGATGTTTTTCGGAAAGGTTAGTGCGCAGTTGCGAATGTGTTTTCGCAAGTTAACGGTTGAGATTTTGTCGACCACGTTTTGTTCATTGGAGCAATCATTACAAACCCGTCCAATAACGTCTGTTGGTCTCAATTCCACTGAATTTGAAGCGTTTTCTCCTGCTTGAGCCTTCAGTTAGTTTTTCTTCGCTAACACTTGATGAAAATTTTGACAACCGGAAGCGCTATGTTGAAACACAAGCTTATGCATGAGCTAACTGGCAGCGTTGGCGGAAGGAGTATCTTCCTTTTTTCAACAAGCGCTCGAAATGGCATGCCCATTCGATTCGCGATTTACGACACGCGGAAATCCGACGGAACGCCTAAAAGTAAACAATTGGGTCAGGGGTCCGAGCTTCCTGTAAGGCAATGTGTCGCCTTTCAAAGCATAGACAATCATAGACAATTCACCTTCATGACTACACTGCCGTACACATCGATACTATTCCGCCTATGGACACCGACTCTTGCATCACGAAGATTGAAAGATGTATCGCCGTCGTACGCGAAGTATTATGTGGTCAGACAACGGTACCAGTTTCGTTAGAGCTGAGAAAGAACTTCTGCTTTGCATAGAGAGTTGGAACGGACAAGCTCCAGCTTCGTTAGTGCATCAGGGGCCCCAATGGAAACACAATCCTCTTGGCGTGCCACATCATGGTGGCTTTTTTCGGAAAGGTTAGTGCGCATTTGCAAATGTGTTTTGTACGCAAACATTGGTTCGCAAGTTAACGGATGAGGTTTCGTCGACCATATTTTGTTCAGTGAAGCAACCTTTACAAACCCGTCCAAAAACGCCTGGTCGTCTCGATTCCATTGAATTAGAAGCATCTTCTCCTCAGTTATTTTCAACTCAGTTATTTTTTCGTCGCCAACACTTGATGAAAATTTTGACCACCGCAAGCGCTATGTTGGAACACAGGCTTATGCAAAAGCCAAATGGCAGCGTTGGCAGAAGGAGTATCTCCTTTCCTTGAACAAGCGATCGAAATGCCATGCCGATTCCAGCCGCGATTTACGAACTGGTAACCTCGTCTGGAACATCGATCCCTGCAGCCGTCAAGGGCACTACACTTTAGGTCGTGTAACTGATTTGCACTACATTAAAGAAAAGTTCGCTCGCTTTGCAACTGTTTGAACCCTATCGGACCAATTCGTAAGGCACCTCTTCAAAATTGCTCCGATCCTCACTCTTCGAGGGTTGAAGATGTTGCTGGGCGGATAATGTTAATAAACGTTTGGACTATAGTTGCATTTAATACAAGGACAGTTTTGAAGCGTATACGCAGTGCAATCCATCGGGTTTGGCGCAGGTTCGAACCCCGCCTATGTCGTTTCCTTCTTGAAGACTCTACTATCAGCTGATTTTGATGGATTATAAAATATACGCTCCTTAACCGGGTTCGAAAACCCCAAAAACCTCTTTTGTTAATCTTAGCAACTGGAAAAATTTCAAAAAACGAAATTGGCCGAACTTGATTGGATGATTTTCGTCTGTCGAAAACCGTATTTTGCCAAAGCGTGAACGCGATCGAAATTCGGTGGTAATTAAAATTGCCTATCTTTATCCGAAATACAGTTTTTAAAGTTTTGGTTGAAAAGCGCGTCTTTTTTCAGCACAGGAAAAAAGCATTGGAACTGCGGATAGGGGCATACAGTTTGAAAAGCTCGTTTTTGTCAGCACAGAAAGGAAGCATGGGGACGTCGGACAGGGCATCTCCCGTCCGAGCCATCCAAAACTTTAAGTGTAAAAAACATTATTTGAGCGAATGCTTCTTTCACCAAAAAGTTTGGAGAAAAGAATGGGTATATCAGATAAGAGTTTCAGGCCTCGCAAAAAAGCCCTAAATTAACAAAGTAACTTTGATTACTAAACCGAACTGTGCGTAGGATAGGCATACATTTTGGTGTGCGTGAGTGGGTCTCTGCAATCCAAAAACAGATCTCTAAACATGTGAAAATTGTGTCCGAACGATCAGAGAAAACCAACGATCAAAAAAGATCGAAAAACAACATAATCTTTGTTGTGGAATCCACGTGAAAACTAAAAAGTTATGCTTGCTCGTCAAAAAGTATGGTGGACGGCCAAGAAACGGCAGAAATGTGTCTGAAATGCCCATATCCACTGTTCTCAAGTTTTTCCAATCAATTTAAGCAAAAAACTGACCAAAGTTCTTTTTTGCTAAAAAAAAAAACTGGTAACGCTAGGTGAGAGCAGATATCTGCAATTCATAGCCTGGAACAAAAAATTTTTTTTTGAATTTTTGAGGAAAACAATATTAATTTAACTGCCCTAGAATACCGCAGATCTGGAAACATCTGCCTTCTCCATCATCTTAAACTAAAAACACCAAATAAAAAATAAGTTAGTCTTTTCTAGCTAAAAAAGGCGGGGAAGCCCTGAGATTCGCAGAATTGTGATTCAGGCCATGAAGTGCAAAATACATACACACGCACACATCTGCTGTTCCCCTGCATTTTCTTTCTTTTTCTCTATTTTTATAGGACGTGGCCATGAGGTGGCCATTTTACTGATTTCAACAGATTTTGCGCCGTATTTTGCCTTGTTATAGCGCTGCTTTTTTAAAAAACAAATCACCAATCTTGTGTGTGCAGCATTATTTTTTGTTTTTGGTTGTGGTCTTTCATTGTTTAAATCTGAAAAAGCAGAAAAAGGGTTGTTTGCTTATATGAAGTGAAGCTGATAGTTCTGAGTATAACCTGCACAGTAGAAGAGTAGTATGTTTGAACTGGATGGAACTGGGATCCTCGTCAAAGACACGTGAGTCAAAATAACTGTGCAAAATTGTTATTTCAAACAGATTCTGCGCCTTCTTAGGTAACAAAATTCAAATTGACATCAATCTTACGTTTCAATCCAAAAACAGGTCTTCAAACATGTGAAAATTGTGTCCGAACGATCAAAGAAAACCAACGAACAAAAAATATCGAACAAGAACAAAATCTTAGTTGCGGAACCCGCGTAAAAATTAAAAAAAAAATGCTTGCTCGCTAAAAAGTATGGTGCACGGCCATTGGAACGGTAGAAATGTGTCTGAAATGCCATATCTATTGTTCTCAGGCTTTTCCTATCATTTTATCCGAAAAACTAAACAAAATCCTTTTTTTGCTAAAAAAGTGGAAACGCTAGGTGAGGGCAGATATCTGCATTTCAAAGCCTGAAACAAAAAGGTCTTTTTCTAGGACTTTGAACAAAAACAATATTAACAACTGTGGCCTAAACGGA
Source organism: Symsagittifera roscoffensis (assembly GCF_963678635.1). Taxonomy (NCBI): domain Eukaryota; kingdom Metazoa; phylum Xenacoelomorpha; order Acoela; family Convolutidae; genus Symsagittifera; species Symsagittifera roscoffensis. The sequence goes on from NC_087062.1 coordinate 50,876,112, forward strand.
AATAAAATCTCTTGGCGCGCTGCAGTGATGTTTTTCGGAAAGGTTAGTGCGCAGTTGCAAATGTGTTTTCGCAAGTTAACGGTTGAGATTTTGTCGACCACGTTTTGTTCATTGGAGCAATCATTACAAACCCGTCCAATATCGCCGGTTGGTCTCAATTCCACTGAATTTGAAGCGTTTTCTCCTGCTTGAGCCTTCAGTTAGTTTTTCGTCGCTAACACTTGATGAAAATTTTGACAACCGGAAGCGCTATGTTGGAACACAAGCTTATGCAAAAGCTAACTGGCAGCGTTGGCGGAAGGAGTATCTTCCTTCTTTCAACAAGCGCTCGAAATGGCATGCCCATTCGATTCGCGATTTACGAACTGGTAACCTCGTCTGGAACCTCGATCCCAGCAGCCCTCCTGGGCACTACACTTTAGATCGAGTAACTGATTTGCACTACATTAAAGAAAAGTCCGCTCGCTTCGCAACTGTTTGAATCCTATCGGACCAATTAGTAAGGCACCTCTTCAAAATTGCTCCGATCCTCACTCTTCGAGGGTTGAAGATGTTGCTGGGCGGATAATGTTAATAAACGTTTGGACTATAGTTGCATTTAATACAAGGACAGTATTGAAGCGTATACGCAGTGCAATCCATCGGGTTTGGCGCAGGTTCGAACCCCGCCTATGTCGTTTTCTTCTTGAAGACTCTACTATCAGCTGATTTTGATGGATCATAAAATATAGACTCCTTAACCGGGTTCGAAAACTCCAAAAACCTCTTTTCTCTTTTGTTAATCTTAGCAACTGGAAAAAGTTCAAAACACGGAATTGGCTGAACTTGATTGGATGATTTTCGTCTACCGAAAACCGTTTTTTGCCAAAGCGTGAACGCGATCGAAATTCGGTGGTGATTCAAATTGCCTATATTTATCCGAAATACAGTTTTTAAAGTTTTGGTTGAAAAGCGCGTTTTTGTCAGCACAGAAAGGAAGCATGGGGACGTCGGACAGGGCATATCCCGTCCGCGCCATCCAAAACTTTAAGTGTAAAAAACATTATTTGTGCGAATGCTTCTTTCACCAAAAAGTTTGGAGAAAAGAATGGGTATATCAGATAAGAGTTTCAGGCCCCTCGCAAAAAAGCCCTAAATTAACAAAGTAACTTTGATTACTAAGCCGAACTGTGCGTAGGATATTACTAAGCCGAACTGTGCGTAGGATAGGCATACATTTTGGTGTGCGTGAGTGGGTCTCTGCAATCCAAAAACAGATCTCTAAACATGTGAAAATTGTGTCCGAACGATCAAAGAAAACCAACGAACAAAAAATATCGAACAAGAACAAAATCTTAGTTGCGGAACCCGCGTAAAAATTAAAAAAAAAGGCTTGCTCGCTAAAAAGAGTGGTGCACGGCCATTGGAACGGTAGAAATGTGTCTGAAACGCCCATATCCACTGTTCTCAAGTTTTTCCAATTAATTTAAGCAAAAAACTGAACAAAGTCCTTTTTTGCTAAAAAAAAAACTGGTAACATCAAGTGAGAGCAGATATCTGCAATTCATAGCCTGAAACAAAAATTTTTTTTTTTGAATTTTTAAGGAAAAAAAATTAATTTAACTGCCCTAGAATACCGCAGATCTGGAAACATCTGCCTTCTCCATCATCTTAAACCAAAAACACCAAATAAAAGATAAGTTAGTCTTTTCTAGCTAAAAAGGCGGGGAAGCCCTGAGATTCGCAGAATTGTGATTCAGGCCATGAAATGCAAAATACACACACACGCACACATCTGCTGTTCCCCTGCATTTTTTCTTTCTTTTTCTCTATTTTTATAGGACGTGGCCATGAGGTGGCCATTTTACTGATTTTAACAGATTTTGCGCCGTATTTTGCCTTGTTATAGCGCTGCTTTTTTAAAATAACAAATCACCAATCTTGTGTGTGCATCATTTTTTTTTGTTTTTGGTTGTGGTCTTTTATTGTTTATATCTGAAAAAGCAGAAAAAGGGTTGTTTGCTTATTTGAAGTGGAGCTGATAGTTCTGAATATAACCTGCACAGTAGAAGAGTAGTATGTTTGAACTGGATGGAACTGGGATCCTCGTCAAAGACACGTGAGTCAGAATAACTGTGCAAAATTGTTATTTCAAACAGATTCTGCGCCTTCTTAGGTAACAAAATTCAAATTGACATCAATCTTACGTTTCACTACCATTAGATTTTTTCAAAAACAAAAAACTTATCGTAAAGGTAAAAATTATCAAACTTTTGAGAAAAAAACGTTGCCCTATACTCTTTGATTTCTACGATTGGTTGAAAGAAAACGCCGAAACGCATGGAAACGCCGAAAAGAAAAAAATGCCACCCGAGTTTTGCATCCAGTTCATTGGCGAACAAGTTTGATTATCCTTAAAGCCCGCAGTGCGCTATTAAACATCTGCTATGGGTTCTCAAGGTCCCAAAGGAAAAAAACTGTACTCAAACGGCGAAGTTTTACGCGGAAGAAACATGTGTTCCAGCGTAAAAACGGAACACCAAGCGGACCACCAGCGGACATGTGTTCCGTATTCGCCCGAAGGCTAGGATATGCACTACACCTATTAAGTGTTCTCCTGCATGGTGCAGACTGCTTTTTTCTCCTCGAAAGGAAAAAAACAAGTCTTCTACCTGAACAAAAAGCCGGCAGAAAGTCAACTTCGTTTTGTTCCACATCCGTTTAGGTTGTTAAAGGTCTTCTCTAGATTGTTGAGCTAAGTGTGTCATCTGGGTCAAAAACCGATAACGCTCTCATTTTGGGTGATTCCACTACGGATTTGGAAGTGTTTCAGTACAACCGGCATGTTTTCGGTGCCCAGAACTCCCCGACGTGAGCAAACTTCGCACTTCAGCGAACAGCTAGGGATAAAGCTGAAAATTTTCCTGAAGCATCTAAAGCAGTTTTTACTAGGTTCTAAATGGATGATTACCTCGGTTGAGTCGAGTTTTGAGACGACGCATTGAAAAAAGCAAGGATATGGTGAACCTTCATAAAATGGGGGAATTGAGTCTAACCAAAAATTCTAGCAACGCTCCAGCTATTTAAAAGAAGTTGAATTCCTCATTTGATGTACTTGCAAAATTAAAGTACATTGTGAGTGGTAGTGACCACTTGAAGTCGTAAATGTTGTTGTTAATGGCACCATGGAAGTGACTTTTCTGTTGTTAGTCATGGAATGGACCATGGGCTCCAAACATCAGTTATGTAACAAATTGTTCGGAATTTTGTTTCATCGATCTTCCATCTTATTGTTTTGGTGGTTCCCTAAAAGGTAAGGGACGGCCTGCTTCTTAAGGACAAGGACATTTGTCGCACAACTGGGCAACAATTGAAATGGTCCCTCACTAGTAGTGCTCAAGAGTGGCCGTGAAATCTGTTTAACTTAGGCGAAACTTTCAATCCCCTGTGCTACTTCAGTAAACCATTTCATCAAGTTGAGCTCCATATGTTCGGGGATAGCTCGAAATTTGTATTTTGCCTGGTTGCTTTTCTTCGTGCCCGCGTTATTGAGACTGAAAAAACTGAACTTTTTTCCACTGAAAGTTTTTTTCCATTCCAAAGGCACTTTCAACCAATGAAATTGGCATCTTTTCTGCGGACCGATAGCACCGCGGTGCTACAATGGCTTCACTTTAACGATTATTTACCGACTTGTGTAGCAAACCGTGTTTGTGAAAGAAAAAACCTCACCACTGTGGATCAATGGTTTCCTGTAAAAAAAGGAAATAACCCCGCGTAAATTGCGACACGCGGAAATACGACGGAACGCCTAAAAGTAAACAATTGGGTCAGGGGTCCGAGCTTCCTGTAAGGCAATGTGTCGCCTTTCAAAGCATAGACAATCATAGACAATTCACCTTCATGACTACACTGCCGTACACATCGATACTATTCCGCCTTTGGACAGCGACTCTTGCGTCACGAAGATTGAAAGATGTGTCGCCGTCGTACGCAAAGTATTATGTGGTCAGACAACGGTACCAGTTTCGTTAGAGCTGAGAAAGAACTTCTGCTTTGCATCGAGAGTTGGAACGGACAAGCTCCCGCTTCGTTAGTGCATCAGGGGCCCCAATGGAAACACAATCCTCATGGCGTGCCGCATCATGGTGGCTTTTTTCGGAAAGGTTAGTGCGCATTTGCAAAGGTGTTTTCTACGCAAACATTGGTTCGCAAGTTAACGGATGAGGTTTTGTCGACCATATTTTGTTCAGTGAAGCAACCTTTACAAACCCGTCTAAAAACGCCTGGTCGTCTCGATTCCACTGAATTAGAAGCATCTTCTCCTCAGTTATTTTCAACTCAGTTATTTTTTCGTCGCCAACACTTGATGAAAATTTTGACGACCGCAAGCGCTATGTTGGAACACAGGCTTATGCAAAAGCCAAATGGCAGCGTTGGCAGAAGGAGTATCTCCTTTCCTTGAACAAGCGATCGAAATGGCATGCCGATTCCAGCCGCGATTTACGAACTGGTAACCTCGTCTGGAACATCGATCCCTGCAGCCGTCAAGGGCACTACACTTTAGGTCGTGTAACTGATTAGCACTACGTTAAAGAAAAGTTCGCTCGCTTTGCAACTGTTTGAACCCTATCGGACCAATTCGTAAGGCACCTCTTCAAAATTGCTCCGATCCTCACTCTTCGGGGTTGAGGTTGTGGCCGGGCAAATAAGGTCAATAAAAATTTGGACTATACTTGCATTTAAAACAAGGAGAGTATTGAAAAGTTTTGGTTGAAAAGCGCGTCTTTTGTCAGCACAGGAATGAAGCATTGGAACAGCGGATACGGGCATACAGTTTGAAAAGCGCGTTTTTTTCAGCACAGAAAGGAAGCATGGGATCGTCGGACAGGGCATCTCCGGTCCGCGCCATCCAAAACTTTAAGTGTAACAAACATTATTTGAGCGATTGCTTCTTTCACCAAAAAGTTTGGAGAAAAGAATGGGTATATCAAATAAGAGTTTCAGGCCTCGGAAAAAAAGCCCTAAATTAACAAAGTAACTTTGATTACGAAGCCGAACTGTGCGTAGGATAGGCACACATTTTGGTGTGCGTGAGTGGGTCTCTGCAATCCAAAAACAGATCTCTAAACATGTTCAAGATATGAACGGTTTTTAGCGGTTTATCTAAAAAAATCGCTCAAAAGCCGCGCTAGATTTGAGCGGTTTTTGAGCGGTTTTTTTAGATAAACCGCTCAAAACCGTTCAAATCTTGCGCGGTTTTTGAGCGGTTTTTTTAGATAAACCGTTCAAAAACCGCTCAAACCGCTCATTTTGAAGCAATATTTTGAGCGTAATTGTCTAAAAAAACCGCTCAAACCGCTCAAATCTTGCTCAAATTAGGTGAAAAATCTCGACTCGGGGAAGATCTGGAGACATCTGACTTCTCCATCATCTTATGCCATTAACAGATAAGTTAACTTTTTATAGCTCAAAATGGTGGGGAAGACCTGGAAACCGCATATTCGTGATCCAGGCCATGAAACGCACACGCGCACACACACACATACACACACACACACACAGATACACACATATACACACACACACACACACACACACACACACACACACACATACACACACATCTGTTGTTCCCCTGCATTTTCTTTCTTTTTCTCTTTTTTTTATAAGACGTGGCCATGAATTACTGAGTTAAACTGATTTTGCACCGTGTTTTGCGTTGTTATAGTGCTGCATGTTTAAACCAACACATCACCATTTTTGTGTGTGCTGCATGTTTTATGTTTTTGGCTGTGGTCTTTCATTGATTATATCTGAAAAAGCAGAAAAAAGTTGTTCGCCTAACTTGAGCATATTTGAAGTGGAGCTGATAGTTTTGAGTATAATTTGCACAGAAGAAGAGTAGTATGTTTGAACTGGATGGAACTGGGATCCTCGTCAAAGACACGTGAGTCAGAATAAATGTGCAAAATTGTTATTTCAAACAGATTCTGTGCCTTCTTAGCTAACAAAAATCAAATTGTCATCAATCTTACGTTTTACTACCAATAGGTTTTCTACAAACAAAACGTATATCGTAAAGGTAAACATTATCATACTTCTATGAAAATATCACATGCTTGTGGTTTGAAAAATAAAGCTCATCGTTCTACTCCGTGCTTGGTTGAGGATTAATAATTAGACTTATATCTGATGTTTCCAGGACTTCCTCCATCCTTACAAAAACATCAATCGCTGAAGTGATTGTTTTTTTTTCAATTAAAATGGTGAAAGGATTGAGAATACATGAGAGGGCAAAAGTTTGTACGTGAGGCCTTGAAACGTAAACATATGCTGTTTCCAGTGGTCCCCTATTATTGTGAACAAAAGTTCAGTTAATGGTCTGATTGACTTTTTTGATGAAAATTGACTGCGAAGACCTGGCAACACCAAGTTTGTGGGTTCGAAACGCATATATTCCCTATTTTAGTCCTTCCCTGTCAAGCTAACCACCCGAGTTTACCTCAGCATATAAAATATGCAATTCCCTCACCACAGAGTTTTTGAGAAAGTACATGTCATTTGATTTCGTATTAATAAAACTTAATGGCTATCAGCCTTTTTTCAAAGTTTTGCAATATGCATTTACCAACTGTGATATCTCATGATCGTGTTAAATTGGTGATCTTTATACTGAATTCTTACAATTGCGTCTTTTTTTCTGAGTATACGAATAATTTTAGATGTGAATTCACTTAACCAGCACACACTGAAATTAAGATAGTGTCATGAGGCAATCAATCGTGCTGATCTTGACCACTGACCGGTATTAGATCATACCCGATTCGAGATTTTTCACTTAATTTGAAACAAGATTTGAGCGGTTCGAGCGTTTTTTTTAAACTATTACGCTCAAAATCTTGCTTCAAAATGAGCGGTTTGAGCGGTTTTTGAACGGTTTATCTTAAAAAACCGCTAAAAAATCGCGCAAGATTTGAACGGTTTTGAGCAGTTTAACTGAAAAAACCGCTCAGAAACCGTTCAAATCTTGCGCGGTTTTTGAGCGGTTTATCTAGAAAAACCGCTCAAAGGCTGTTCAAATCTTGCGCGGTTTTCGAGCCTGTTTTTGAGCGTTTTTTTCAGATAAACCGCTTGAAACCGTTCAAATCTTGCGCGGTTTTTGAGCAGTTTTTTTCGATAAACTTTTCAAAAACCGCTCATTTAGAAGCAATATTTTGAGCTTAATTGTCTAAAAAAACCGCTCAAACCGCTTAAATCTTGAGCGGCTTTTTGAGCGTTTTTTTTAAATATATATTAAATCGCTCATAGATATATACAAAGATACGTACATACATCTATACACACATACATACATACATACATACATACATACATACATACATACATACATACATACATACATACATACATACATACATACATACATACATACATACATACATACATACATACATACATACATACATACATACATACATACATACATACATACATACATACATACATACATACATACATACATACATACATACATACATACATACATACATACATACATACATACATACATACATACATACATACATACATACATACATACATACATACATACATACATACATACATACATACATACATACATACATACATAGATACAAACATACTTACATTTGAACATACATACATACATAAATACATACATACATACATACATACATACATACATACATACATACATACATACATACATACATACATACATACATACATACATACATACATACATACATACATACATACATACATACATACATACATACATACATACATACATACATACATACATACATACATACATACATACATACATACATACATACATACATACATACATACATACATACATACATACATACATACATACATACATACATACATACATACATACATACATACATACATACATACATACATACATACATACATACATACATACATACATACATACATACATACATACATACATACATACATACATACATACATACATACATACATACATACATACATACATACATACATACATACATACATACATACATACATACATACATACATACATACATACATACATACATACATACATACATACATACATACATACATACATACATACATACATACATACATACATACATACATACATACATACATACATACATACATACATACATACATACATACATACATACATACATACATACATACATACATACATACATACATACATACATACATACATACATACATACATACATACATACATACATACATACATACATACATACATACATACATACATACATACATACATACATACATACATACATACATACATACATACATACATACATACATACATACATACATACATACATACATACATACATACATACATACATACATACATACATACATACATACATACATACATACATACATACATACATACATACATACATACATACATACATACATACATACATACATACATACATACATACATACATACATACATACATACATACATACATACATACATACATACATACATACATACATACATACATACATACATACATACATACATACATACATACATACATACATACATACATACATACATACATACATACATACATACATACATACATACATACATACATACATACATACATACATACATACATACATACATACATACATACATACATACATACATACATACATACATACATACATACATACATACATACATACATACATACATACATACATACATACATACATACATACATACATACATACATACATACATACATACATACATACATACATACATACATACATACATACATACATACATACATACATACATACATACATACATACATACATACATACATACATACATACATACATACATACATACATACATACATACATACATACATACATACATACATACATACATACATACATACATACATACATACATACATACATACATACATACATACATACATACATACATACATACATACATACATACATACATACATACATACATACATACATACATACATACATACATACATACATACATACATACATACATACATACATACATACATACATACATACATACATACATACATACATACATACATACATACATACATACATACATACATACATACATACATACATACATACATACATACATACATACATACATACATACATACATACATACATACATACATACATACATACATACATACATACATACATACATACATACATACATACATACATACATACATACATACATACATACATACATACATACATACATACATACATACATACATACATACATACATACATACATACATACATACATACATACATACATACATACATACATACATACATACATACATACATACATACATACATACATACATACATACATACATACATACATACATACATACATACATACATACATACATACATACATACATACATACATACATACATACATACATACATACATACATACATACATACATACATACATACATACATACATACATACATACATACATACATACATACATACATACATACATACATACATACATACATACATACATTATCAGTAAATTTCGAAATCTCAAATCTCAAAGTATGACCACTGGGTGTCTCAAATACAAAAACGTTTTATGACTAATTTATTAGAAACAGCTTTTTGGTGAAAACTTATTTTAAGTGATGTTGAAGGCACTAGGGGATTAATTGTGATCTAGACTAGTGCCGACTAATATAGACCAATTGACTAATGCCTAACAGATTATCAGGAATTTTAAAAATCTCAAGTTACAAAATATGACCACTGGGTGTCTCAAATACAAAAATTTTTCATGAATAATTTATAAGAAACTGCTTTTTAGTGAAAACTTGATTTTAGTGATGTTGGGGGCACTAGGGGACTAAATGTGTACCAGACCAATGCCGACTAAGGCAGACCAATTGAATAATGCCGACCAGATTATCAGTAATTTTCAAAATCTCAAATTTCAAATATTGGCCACTGGGTGTCTAAAATACAAAAACATGTTATGACTAACTTATTAGAAACTTTATTTTAGTGAAAACTTAACTTTAGTGATGTTGGGGGCACTGGGGGACTAACTGTGTACCAGACCAATGCCGACTAATGTAGACTAATTGATTAAGGCCTACCAGATTATCAGTAAAGTTCAAAATCTCAAATCTCAAAAAATGACCACTGAGTGCCTCAAACAAAAAACATTTTATGACTGGTTTATTGAAAACCGTTTTTTGGTAAAAAGCTGTTTTTAGGGGCCTAATTGTGTACCAGACTAATGCCGACTAAACCCGACTAGGTAATAATTGTGTACCAGACTATTGCCGACAAATGTGGAATTATTGACTAAAGCCTACCAGATTACAAGTGTGTTTTAAAATCTCAAATCTCAAAACACAACCACTGGGTGTCTCAATTACTAAAACATTTTATGACTAGTTTTTTAGAAACTGTTTTTAAATGAAAATTGATTGTTTTAGTGGCGTTGGGGTTACTAGGGAATTTATTGTGTACCAGACTATTGCCGACTAATGCAGACTAATTGACTAATGCCTGCCAGACTATCAGCACGTTTCAAAATCTCAAATCTCAAAATATGACCACTGGGTGTCTCAAATACTAAAATATTTTATGACTAGATATTAGAAACTGTTTTTTAGTGAAAACTGCTTTTTAGTGGTGCTGGTGGCACTAGGGTACTAATTGTGTACCAAACTAATGCGGATTAAACAAAAAGTAGACTAAAACCTACCAGATTATCAGTAAGTTTCAAAATCTGAAATCTCAAAGTATGACCACTGGGTGTCTCAAATACTAAAATAATTTATGACTAGTTATTTAGAAAAACTGTTTTCTTAATGCAAATGCCGCTGTCACAGTCAGTTTTTTATTTAAGGTGCCTGATGACCCACACAGTCAGATTAACCTTAACTTTCATTATCTCAAATGTCAAAACATTTTACTAAAATATTTCATGACTATTTTATTAGAAAACTGTTTTTTAGTGCAAACAATTGCCCTATGCAAACTTCAACTCGCATACCAATCAATCAGATTTCAACTTGCAATCGCAAAACATGGTTAGCCGCTTGCTGTGTTGTGTGCTCACAAAATCAGTGATCGGCCATCTAAATTTCAGAATCTATAATTTATTTTACCAAATTATTTTAGGTCTTTAAAAATTAATTTAGAAATTACTTTCACCAAATTAATTTAGAATTTTATGCAAATCGCCGTGTTGGCGACTCAAACCGCTGTCTCAAATTGCCGTCGCTGGTGCTACATGATCAAATTCCGTCACTGGTGCGCTCATTTTTTATCAGTTATACAGTCAATCAACGTCTCTGTTTTTCTCTTTCTAAAACTGTAGGTTTAGTTATCTTATATTTTTTTGCCTCATCGTTATCTTCATTGCATCATCTGATAGACTTTACTGCTTCCAGCTGTGGAGCATTTCTTTTGGGCCTTGTTTTAAAAGCTACCTTGTTATTTAAATTAGTTAAAATTTTAGTTAAGATAGTTATGCTACATAGTTATGGGATTAAATTCACAAGTATTTCTTTTTGACATGAGAAAATCGGCTCTACTGAAGCTAATTCTTATTGTTTTTTGGATCCACTCGTGTAATGTTAATGATGCGCCAGAATTATTAAAGTTTTGGCTATATAAATTAACCAAGGATATATGTTTACACTCAAAACGGGCTCATGAGGAACAAAACGAGGTGGTCTTCTCCTTTCTTAAAAGTTATAGAAATTTATCTTTAATCCTCATTTTATTAACTCAGAGTTCATACCTCCTTTTGCCTTCTATAATTATGACAGAAATTCCCGGTCCAATATCGGAATTTTTTGGGGTTTCAATTGATTGCTTCCATGATGAGAACCTCAAACCTACGGTTTAATTTCTTTCACGCTGTCAAACAGATCACATGATGGGCCTAAATGAGCCTGAGCTCTCCGAAAGGTTAAAAAACTATAACTTAAAAATTTTTTGTCAAAAAGTTTCGGCTGCTTTTTTGGGTGAATTGCCGCTTTATGTTCACTTAACTCCATTTATAATACCTCGGTATTCAGATAATGAGATTACATTAAATATTTCATCGGAAGGGGCGAGACACATAAACCAACTGTCAATTTTATTCCTGCAGGTCACTGTCCAGGTTCAGTAATGTTCTTACTAGTTCCCAATAAAAAGTCTGCCCTTTTACTGGCAATTTCAGATGGCAAGTTTGTCATACGAAGCGAATCAATCTTCTTTTCGACAATTTACAAGAAGCTGCTGTTCACAATTTTGATAATATTTACATTGACACAACGTTTTGCAAAACAGATTCCAATTTAATACCTTGTAGGGAGAGCTGTTTTTCAGCCATCTTTCAAGCCGTGTCCGCATGGCTCTGTTCATTTCAAATTAATGTGGTCCTTTTTTCTAACAAATCTCGCTACGGTTATGAGTTTTTGACGAAAGAGCTTGCAATTAGATTCAACACTAAAGTCTACGTTTCATTTTGTCAGTATCGACTGTTCAAAATTGGCTCACCTTAGATGTCGAAAGTACCAAAATCCAATTCTGCAAGCCGTCGTCTGGGTCTGCGAACTTAAAACTGCTTGAAATCCGGGCATCCCACTTCCAGAAGTGCTTACAATCATTCCAACCGCAATGTTCTTCACTAAAAACGAAATAATGTCTGGGAGATTGGTTTAAGCAGTGTCTGAGAGAACTATTCGGTGCTGTTATTCTTCGCACTCATCAGCTGACGAAATATTTGATTTTTTTTCCAGTCTGCAGTTCGAAAGTATTACACCTTTCGTTTGTCCGGATAAAGATACTCCACTTGACTCTGTGAAAGCTTTTTTTTTTAAAGTACGCTCAAACATCAGAACATAAACACGTCAAACTGTTTGAGTACAAAGTTGTGGAAAGAAAAAATCAAATTCAATAAGAGAGATAAAGGCAAACACGCCAGACTACGAAAACCATAGTGAACCATTAAGACAACAGAGACGCTTTGTCGAATGTGGAGTTTTCGAGAGAAAGGATTTAGAAACAGCCGAAACAGCCGAGGAGACCATTTTTTCAACAGAAACACCAGACTATGAATATCATAGTGAGCCATTGGGACAACAGAGACGCTTTGTCGAATGTGGAGTTTTCGAGAGAAAGGATTCAGAAACAGGCGAAACAGCCAAGGATAGAAATATTTCAACAGAAACACCAGACTATGAATACCATAGTGAGCCATTAAGACCACAGAGACGCTTTGTCGAATGTGGAGTTTTCGAGAGAAAGGTTTCAGAAACAGGCGAAACAGCCGAGGGGAGAAATATTTCAACAGAAACACCAGACTATGAATACCATAGTGAGCCATTAAGACAACAGAGACGCTTTGTCGAATGTGGAGTTTTCGAGAAAAAGGATTCAGAAACAGCCGAAACAGCCGAGAAGACCAATTTTTCAACAGAAACACCAGACTATGAATATCATAGTGAGCCATTGGGACAACAGAGACGCTTTGTCGAATGTGGAGTTTTCGAGAGAAAGGATTCAGAAACAGGCGAAACAGCCAAGGATAGAAATATTTCAACAGAAACACCAGACTATGAATACCATAGTGAGCCATTAAGACCACAGAGACGCTTTGTCGAATGTGGAGTTTTCGAGAGAAAGGTTTCAGAAACAGGCGAAACAGCCGAGGGGAGAAATATTTCAACAGAAACACCAGACTATGAATACCATAGTGAGCCATTAAGACAACAGAGACGCTTTGTCGAATGTGGAGTTTTCGAGAGAAAGGATTCAGAAACAGGCGAAACAGCCGAGGAGAGAAATATTTCAACAGAAACACCAGACTATGATTACCATAGTGAGCCATTGAGACAACACGGACGCTCTGTCGAAGGTAGAGATTTTGAGGAAAAGGATTCCGAAACAGCCGTGGAAAGAACAGAAAAATTAATCCAATTGCTCAACAAAAGTTTAAAACAAAGTTTTACTTTTTGTACTGTAGTTTTACCGCTTGCATAAGTTTTTCCTTTCAGTTTTAATTAAACGAAGGTTTTTTAATCCAGTTTTCAGAGGACATTTCAGTTCGGCTTTCAAAAAAGGCAATCGAGCCGTCCTTTATCTCGTTTCAAATACTGAACCATCTCTCATCTCAAATACTCGTCTCAAATACTGAACCATCCCATCTCGAACACTGATAAGTGCGATGATAATTTTTGAAACAACTGAACCATCACATCTCAAATACTGATGATGATTTCTTAACCATATCTGAACCATCTCATCTCAGTTACTGATGAGTGGCTTAACTGCCCCCATTTAAAATATGAATTGCCATTTCAAACCCTGATTAGCCATTTCAAACCCATCTCAAACCATCACAAGCCCTAAATGGCTTCAGATGATTGTGATTTCCGATCTCAAAATTCATCCCAACGGCAAACATTTGACATCCGTAAAGTTAACCAATGTTTTAAGATTTGTCTGTGGATTTCGCTGACAAATGAACGAGTCCTTGCTTTCAAATTGCGCGTTCCTATAGATAATAATTCAAATGTTCCACCTCTAGCTTTTAATTGTTCAAATGCAAGTTCATTTTTAAACAAAAATGCGGAATCAACTTACATTTTGCGGAATCCGCTTACATTTGCGATTTCCGCATACAAATTTTGCGGATTTCACTTACATTTTGCGGAATCCTGAACAACTAGCTAGTTTCTCAACTAGCTTTTCTAGAGACCACTGAAATTTTGTTTGTGGAATCCACTAACGTTTTGAAACATATTTAAAGGATTAACTCTGGAATCCAGGAAGATACAGACATAAAATTGTGCGCCTATCCAGTGCACAGCTCGGCCTCGTAATGAATACTCTATTGCGTACTTGGCAAAATTTTTGTTACCAAATCGGTAGCCATAGGCCTCGAGTGACACCCTTCGTAAATCGTCGGACACCTTGTTGCCGTCGTCTGATTGTTCTTCGATTGCTTTGACTAAGTGTTTGACCGGTTCCCCAAATCTTTTTGGCGGATCGTTCTTGTTGGACCTCTGGTTTTCCGTTTCATCCAATTGATTTTGTCGTGCTGCTGCTTCCCCGGGTTGAAGTCCTACATTTAATCATCGCTTTTTCTGTAGTTTTCCAGTGATCGCTAGTTTTTAGCGCTGATTCATGTATAATTCAGAGTTTGGTGCATAGATAAACCTGTGGTTTTTCAGAGCTATTTCAGTAATGATTCCGTACAAAATCATCGCTAAAACTTGAGAAATTTTAATTCATTCTAGTAGCTTTCAAATGAGAGTTATAGCTGATAAGCTCATTAGCTTATCAGGTATAAGTATTGATAGCGCAGAGGTAGCAAACAGTTGTCCACATCGCAAAGTTAGGGGATCGAACCCCTGTTAGAGAACTATTTTTCTCATTTTGATGTTTTTATCGCTGTTTCATCGCTGAAATTAAGCCAAATTAGAAATTTTTATAGATAAAATTTGCTATTGTGGCAGTGAACATAGATAATTGATCGATCGCGATCGCTGTTTTTTTTTCACTTTTTTATCGCTAGTTTTCAATGTGAGCTGAACCCGGGTCTGCGGTAGCAGTCGTTGACACTTCTTTTTATGGCTCTGCTAGTTTCTCCGACCAAACAGGTTTGGGATTAGAAGGATTTTCTCTCATCCTCTCCGTAAGGTTTGTTCTGTCATCTCTAGTCTCTCTTTTTGCGTCGTCTCTTTTTTTTTCAAATATGTTAAGAGTTTCTTCTAGTTTCTTTTTAGTTGAATTCGTTCTCCCTATTCAAACAGTTAAGGCGTTGTCGTTAAGTTTTCTTTCAACCCCTTGCTGAGTCGTGCCTGCTTTTGCGCTACCGACTCGTTTTTTCTAGCTCTTTGCGCTGATTGACTCTCCTTGTTCTCCGACGCTTTAAATTTGACTTCCTCCTGAATTTTTGGTCTGGTACTCGACCCCCTCCCCTTGATTCGCATTCGCCCTGTGCGTGTCCCATTTGATTATGCATGTTAGCTCTGTATCCATGGATGTCACTAGCGTCGTACTTTCCGTGAAATCTGAAAATTGTACACAAACCAGTTTTACTTTTCTTTTTCAATTTTGTTCATTGCTCTATTTATTTTTCAATGAAACTTTTTAGACCCCGGTCACCGCGTGCGCCGCCTCCACCCAGAGCGAGAGTAAGACCCCTAACACCACCTCTCTCAATTGACAGCGGGGCAAGGCGACCAGCAGCCCTCGTGCCCCCCTACTCTGCGACTGCTCCCTTGGTGCTAATGCAACCGCCTACTGCTGACAACTCCGCTTATTTTAGAAGGATGGATGAAATTGAAGATAGGTAAGTTATGTGCTGGCGGGTTAACCAGCTCAAACACATCCTAGTCGACATTTTCCCCTACATTTGAAGCAAGATTTGAAAGGTTTGAGCGGTTCTTTTAGACGATTGCGCTGTAACTCTTGCTTCAAAATGAGCGCAGTATTAGTGGCTTTTGAGCCGTTTTTGCGAAACATATAACCTTGAAACTGATGCTTATGTGAGGCGGGGTGGGGGGGTATATCCATAAAATGTTCTGATAAAAAAATTTTAAATTTAAAGGATTGGAAGAAAAATAAATTGTTTTTCGATGTTCTATATTTCGTTTAATTACCGCTGAACCCGAAAAACTAAGTGGTGAATTAGCAAATTTCGACTTTTTCGCTAGCCAATTTTGAAGGAACTTATTTTACATCAATCCAAAGCTATTATTGTCCTGAGCTTAAATTTGAAAAGATATTTTACCTGTGATCATTTTTCGAAAAGTTATGAGGGTTTAAAGATTGCCATTTTGGCCAAATTAGAAAATTAACGCGCGATATAATTCGCGCTATAAACGTGTAAGCGGAGATTAAATCCGTCTTAGAAATCGTTCCAAATTGGTTCAAGGAAGATTATATGCCATAATTGATTTGTTAATAGGAGCAAATTTTATCCCTGTGTACTTCTTATGGCGTGTGGGCGGATGTTTTCACAAATTGTTTTTATTTTACTTATCACATTTAAACTTTCCAGGTTATTACTGCTCCATAGACCATAAAAGGCAGTCAGAACATTCAGGGCTTTGCCCTGATACGAGCAGTCTTGTTTATACATATGTTTAGTGACTCGAACTACAGTGCTGATTTAAATTATCCGGACAAAACGAACAAAACTTAAATTTTCAAACGCGTTTTTCTCAAATTGGGTTGAGATTAGACAAAAAGAGAGGAGAACAAAAATTGCTTAGATTTTCATCAGCAATTTTACGGTGTAATTTCAACACCATAAAAACATTTTGGCTTTTTTCAATTAATCAGGAATTACGCTGAAACTACCTAGTTAATTCATAAGAAAATCATTTCACAGGAAGCCTCTTACGCAGCTCAACAAAAACTAAGAAGAGTTAAGTCTCAAAAAATCAGTATACGAGAAAACATTTTCAGTAACAAAAAGTTTATTTTTTTACTATATAAAACCCAGAATACCTGTTTAAAATTAAATTTTAAACAATTTGCGCAATTTTTTGGAGATCTAACTCTTCTTAAATTTTGTTGAGCTGCGTAAGAGGCTTCCTGTGAAATAATTGTTTCATCAATTAATTAAGTAGTTTCAGTGTTCTTGATAAATTGAAAAAAGCCAAAAAGACCCATTTCGGGGGTAAAATTTCTGCAGAATTAATATGATGTAATTTGTTTTGCGAAATTCGGGCCCAAAATTTTACCCCAATTTTGGCTTTTCTTAGTTTATCAAAAATTACGCCGAAAACACCCAGGCAATCACCGACATAATTATCTCCAAGTTAGCCCCTTACTTAGCTCAACAAACTTTAAGAAGAGTAATTTCTCCAAAGAAAGTTGCAAATTGTTTAAAAACTGTTTTCAAATAAAAAGTTGGTATTTTATTTAGGGATCCACAGAACTTGATTATTGATTTTGTAAGCAACCTCGAACTGTTGGCTAAAAAAGTATCCCAAAAATGAGAACAAAAATTAGGGATATTGAGTAGCCGCCATTGAACGAATGAAAAAGATACTTGATCAGCTAAACGAACGAAGTAAAAATTTTTCAAGTAGCAAATTTGAGCACGAAGACGAATGCATTGAACAATCGGAAGAGTCAGATATGTCGCACAGTTTTTAGGAATAAAACAACAACTCCATGATTTGAAACAGCATCTTGAAAGATATGTTAATACTTTTTCTGTTCGTGGATTTAACGGCGGTAGATAGGATTTGAATTTGATTCAGGATAAAGAACAGGAAACATCAGTCATCAAAAAAGCGAACGACTTTATATTTTTCAATTGTGGAGATGTACATTTTCTCGATATAATGAAGTTTCGGATGGAGTAACTGCTCTGGACTTTTTTCTCAGAGCATATAAAGCTAGCAAAACGAAAATATTCTTCCCCTTTGAGTGGTTTAACAACACAGACAAACTTGATTTTCCCGATTTGCCGACCTATGATGTCTTTTTCAATAAAACTGAAACAACAATCCTCTAGACAAAGACTTTTTTGGTTATTAGAAGCTGAGAAAGAGTATCCTTGACAATCAACAAGCAATGAAAAGGCCTCAAATCAAGACTAAGCCTCCATCAGGTTTGGATGATTACAAATACTTATGAGAGACGTAGAAGGAAAACAAAACGACTGTGTTCAAAGATTTTTGCAGTATTGCAACAACAAAGAAGCAATGCAAACTTTGATCAAATTTTATTTTAACAGGGATAGACATGTTGACACTTGGATGTACACTTCCGATTCTAGAAAACGATTGTCTGCAATAATCTATATATTATTTAAAAAATGGAAATTTTGAGAATTTTGTGAAAAAATACAAGACATGACGAGTGGTCCTTCGATTGTGTTTACCCGAAAAGCTGTAGTTGATGAGAATTTTATCAGAATTTCATCAAAAGTATGTGAGCGAATCGTTAAGATTGCTGCAAGTCAGATATATTTTTTCTCAATTGGTCAAGATATGCAAACATGAATGTACATGTGCAGGGAGTTTGACACCAATTTGCAGAAAAGTAAAACTAGACATAACCGTTTACGCATTTTGAGATTCTGGCCATATCTTTCTACCAGCTACAAAGGCAAAAATGCAAAATTGAGAGCTTTTTTGCATCTGGAAAACAGAAAAAAATTGACTGTTTTAATGTAGACGGTAATTTTGATCACTGTAAAACAGTATTCGAAGCATTGGATTGTTACTACCAGTTCAGTTCCTGTCAAGAAGCTGGTCCCTCCTTAACAGATCAGGATAATGATCGAGGTAATAAGAAGAGAGGGCTGCAGGATATGTGACGGGTAAATATGAAAAGAAAGGCTACAAATTTGAAGAAATGTGGGATTTTGAGTGGTGGGAAAATTTCAAAACCAATGACAAAGTCAAAAATCATATCCGAACCCCTTCTCCGTACAAAAGACTTTTTTCTACAGACTCCCTTCATGTAAAAAGAAAAACTGGATCTCTCTTTGGCTATGTTCAGTGTGATTTAAATGATCCAGATGAATTAAAATTAAAATTTGCCAACTTTACTTCATTTTTCAAAAAACTGAAGTACAAAGAAACGATATTGGAGACTACATGAAAAACTATGCACTCGATAATGAGATATTAAAAATCCCTCGGAGAATGCAGATATTTAGTTTTAAGCTAGAGACTGGAACAGTTATAACCCCTCTCTTCAATTTTCATTGGGAACTTGATGTGCGGTGCACCAAATTTAACCGTTTCGTTCTCCTCGAAAAGGTTTCGAAAAAGTTCTCGTGCAATCATTCATTGATACTATTCGAGAAAGAGTTGAAAACTCATTATCAGTAGTTGTAGCAGAATCAATGAAAATTTTTTGATGATTCCTTCTATGGATATCAAATCATGAAAGATCCAGGCATACAATTACGAAATATCTGAACGATCAAAAAATGCACAAGTCAATCAATGAACCCTTATTCAGAAGATTGAATACAGTTGATACAAGTTTTTCTGAGGTGAAGTTGTTGAAATTAACTATTGAACATAGAGAACCCATACTTGTTGGATTTTTCACACTGCAGTTTGCAAAGCTGAGAGTATTGGAGCTGTACTACAATTTCGTTGACAAGTTCTGCGATGTAAAGAAATTTGAAGAGTTGGAGATGAGTACAGACTCACTTTACTTAGCACTTGCTGAAGAAAACTTATATTGCTGTATCCAACCAGATAAGATAGCTGTTCGGGAAAAAATGAGGAAAAATGATTGCAGAAAATTTTTCTAGTCAGAATGCAAAATCTAGTTTTTTTCCTCAAAGGTGTTGCAGTATCCATAAAAAAAAACATGACAAGCGGGAGCCGAGATTTTCACAGACGTTTTTAGATATACAGATAAGTTCAAATTTAGTAGTGAAGGTGTGAACAAACGAGTTCTGGTAGATTCCGGAGATGAACCAATGTCAAAATACAGGAGAGTGTTTGACGAAGCAGTCAACCTCACAACTACAAACGAATCAAATGATTGAAACGTATAGGCAGACAAACAAATGACTTAGTTATTATCATCCAAAAGACATGTTCAAATTGATGGAACTCATATCACCTATTTTAGTTTTTTTTGCTTCAGTCGTGTTGTTTGGGCGGAAGGGGCGGGGGGGTCCCCTGGAGACTTCCATGTTTTAAGATAGGGGAATAGAACCTTCGGTCTCCAAGCTATGTGTTAGAATTGGGTATAGAGTCTACAATTCATTCAATTGGGGAATAGGGTTGGTAAGGTTTCAGAGTGATGAGAAGAGAATGGTACGAAAAACTGTAATTTTTTGGATTTTGCGTGGAAGTGCTTAGTTTTTTTCGCAAAAACTACGGAACGCGTTTTCTAACTGGTAAATATCAAAAAATAATTACATGTAGATTGTGGAATGAAGGTCTTGTAATCACAATTTTGGTTCATGGTAAATCAATGGTTAGAGTGATTGGGAAAAAAATATTTTATAAAAAAAAAGAAATTATTTCTAAAAGCTTCAAAACACGTTAGGATTTGATGTAATTTCCCTTAATATTTAATTAATTAGATAATCTTGCTCTTCGCAACTGTGCTATATCTACCTGAAACTTTGCTGAACTTACTGAAAATTCGGAAAATCATGTTTTTTGAGTCATTACGAGGCCAAACTGTGCATTTTGTGCATTGTAAGCGGATTCCGCAACAAGGACGCTAGTAGTAGAAGAGTGAGCTGATCAGGAGGGGGGGGGGGGCTGATGTATTAAGGTAGGCTATAGATTTCCTATGAACTAAGATAGGGAATAGTCTTCTCAATGTATTAAGATAGTAGGTTTCAGATGGTAAGATGGTAAGTTTCAGAAAATTTTTGGCTTGATTTTGCCAGAGAATTTTTTGAGCTTGATTTTGCCAATACTTGCATTTTTTAGCTAGCTTCAAC
Source organism: Symsagittifera roscoffensis (assembly GCF_963678635.1). Classification (NCBI taxonomy): domain Eukaryota; kingdom Metazoa; phylum Xenacoelomorpha; order Acoela; family Convolutidae; genus Symsagittifera; species Symsagittifera roscoffensis. The sequence continues at coordinate 50,897,711 of NC_087062.1, forward strand.
GGTTTAGATGTTTTGATTATTGTTTTATAGGCTCGATTTAACGAGAAAACTATCTAAAGTTATACTGAAACCTAACGCAACTTCGAGAAAAAAACTTCGAGAAATTTATATTCAAAAGATGAAGCAATTAAATCACTGCTTCGTATAATCATTTTACCACAAGTTTACAGTTAGTTAGTCAATACTGAATTGAATGCTATTACACACTCAGTTATTTACAACTTCAAAGGTTTTGTGTGTATTCCGTCGTCCTGAACTTGTCGTTTAGGGTAAAAGTAGCCCAATCCGTTCTTTGTTTGCTCGTTTGTAGCAACCATAAGATTAGTGGTTCTAAATCCTCCGTTTGTTGAAGTCAAATTGGACATCACCGGATTCCTCTAGAATTCTTTTGTTCAATCTTTTGCTGCTAAAATTCATCTTGTCTGATTACTTGTCATAGCAACAATAAGTCTTGCTGCATAAACATAGCATCTCCGTACACCTAAAATCTTCTTTGAATAGACGAGGCTCTCGTTTATCGTGCTTCTTGTGAACACTACAACATGTTCGTGGAAAAAAATATTTATTTTTTAATCTGCTCTGATTGAATCTCTGCAATCTTTTTCTCTCAATTTTTCCCAGTCATCTTTTTTCTCCGGACGAATACAATCAGACAAATTTTCCTCAGCAAGAGCTAAATACAGCAAATCCGTGTCCATTTCTATATCCTCAAACTTACTTACATCACAAAATTTGTCGAAAAAATTGTAGTAAAGCTCAAGCATTCTCAGCTTTGCATACTGCAGAATGAAAAATCCGACTATTATGGGTTCTTTGTGCTCAATTGTTGAATTTAGTATTTCAAACTCGTATAAATCTTTCTGAACGGTGTTAAATCATTTGAAGAGTGGTTCATTTTTGGCTTTGTGTGTTTTCTCATCATTTCAAAAAAAACTTTGTGATCGTATGTCTCGATCTGTCCATTATCTGGTAACCGTAGGATGAATTATCTAAAAGCTTCATAGTCTCTGCAACAACACCGGATAAAGGGTTCTCATCTCCTTGCCTTCCAGCATCAACAACCGACTGAACAAACTTGTTGAAGCATTTTTGAGGGAGATACTGTACAAAGCGGTAAACGTTTGTACACTGTAAGCCAAGTTCCAAGTAGAAAATGAAAAGAGGAGAAATGAAACTAGATATGAGCATTCACTGGGGATGCTCAAGAAGATCATTTTCAACGGCATAATTTTGCATATATTCCCAAATGTCACTTCTTCCAACTTCAGTGTTTTTAAAAATTGGAGGAAAATTGGAAAATTTTGCTTTCAGTTTGTCTGGAACAATTAAGTCACACTGAATGTAGCCATATAGAGATCAATATCTTATTTTTTCCAATAAACAATCAGTAGAGAGAGGTCTTTTGTAGGGAAAGTTTGATCGGATATGATTTTTTATTTTTTCGTTTGTTTTGAAGCTTTCCCACTACTCACATTACCAAATCTCTTCAATTTTGTATCTTTTTTCGCGAATATACTCACGTCTCAAGTCATCCAGCTCTCTTCTTTTGTTTCCTTTCTCAATATCGTCATCGCTAAGTGAGGTACGGATAAGTGAGGTAGAATTTTTCATTGGTTGATTTAAGCAGACAAAAATTTGCCAGATTTGGAAGAGTACAACCAAGTTTTAACATATCAATTTCTTTTTGATGATAAAACTGAACATTTTTTGCATTGCTTCAGTGGTTGGAACAACCACTTTTTTGTTGTACCACTGCGAAAAATCTTTAAATATAGTCATTCCATGTTTCTGCCAAATCTCCTGTAAATATTCCATCCAGGTGCGGGTACTTACTTGATTTGAAGTTTCTTTAGTGCTTGCTGCTCATCACATTCACTTGACCGCATTTTTTGATAATCCTTAAAGTCTTTATCAAGAGGGTTGTTATTTCTCAATTTACTGAAAAAGGCTTCGTATGGAGGTAATTCTTCATTCTCGAGCTTTTCCGCACTGTCAAACCACTCATAAGGGAAAAACCTTTTTATCTCACTTGCTTTGTAGGCTTTAAGAAAGGAGTCTAGAGAAGTTGCTCCACCGAAAAACTTCATGATATCGAGAATCTGTATATCTCCAAACTTGAAGGATATGAAATCGTTAGCCTTTTTGATAAGCATAGGTTCAGCTTCTTTATCGTTGATTAGGTAGGGAATCAGATAACTCTTGATCAAATTCACATCATGGCTTCCACTGTTAAACCCAAATACAGGTAACATGTTAACATATCTCTCCAAATTTTGTTTCAAACTAATCAGCTGATTTTTCTGCATTCTCAAAAACTGAATTGACATATCAGTTTCCTCTGTATCCTCTATACATTCATCTTCGTATTCCAAATTTTCAGTTGGATGATTTTCACATCTTTCATTCAACTCTTGGAAAGTTTTTGACATCCGCTGATTCACTATTCTTTCAACATCTTGAAATTTAGTTCTCATTTTGAGCTTATGTTTTCCCAGCCAAAAGTTCGAGTTTGATTAAAAATTGATAATAAGTTTTTGCGGATTCTTGTTATAAAAAAAAATTGGTTCATCCATCAGGTTCGAGGCTATTGATGCAGAAATTGGAACGTGTTTTCCATTCCAGGATGTTGTTTGGGTAGCTTTCAGTTCATCTGATGGAACACATATCGACTCAAAATCGAAAAAGGCTAGGTTGTTGAATAGTGTGTTATCTTTGGAAACTGGGATATTGAATCCTTCCAACTTTTCAAATAGCGTTTCTCGAAGTGTATAAACATTCTTTGGATAAATGAGTCACACGCTATCTTTACAAGTCATAAGATGTCTGTTGAAGTTGTTTGATCTGTTGAAGAAACAGTCACAGCTAGGACATCGAAAGCACTTGACGAAAGAATCAATATCATTCGTGTGAATGATATGGTTGTTGAATCTTAGCAATTTGACTGTTTTTTCGAATTTTCCAAAACTTCGCCTGGCTAATTTTCCAACATATTCTCCTTCCTGAATATCAAAATCGTAAATGAATATGTTTCGTTATTTTATTCCCTCTACAAGAGGTAAATCATCGATTGACACTCCATGAAAGTTCTTCGGATCGAATCCAGATTTTGATATAAACTCTGTAAACAGCAGAGATGTATGAGCATTGAGGTTGCTATGACCATGCAAATACATTGTTAACGCACGGAAAAAACAAAGATGATCTTTGTATGGTTGTTTATCTTTATCTGATAAAAAACAGTTTACTGAATGGTTTTTTAGTAAAGGTTCAGGCAAGACAGAGTCTGGACATCCCATTGGGATGTTTTTCAGTAGTGCAGCAAAAATAGTGACATTTGTGATCAACTTGAATCTCCACTTTGTACTCTGACGTTCCTGGGTGGATTGCTCCACGATATCAAACTTTTTAATTTTTCCCTTGATTGTAATCAAATCCGCTTTCGTACACAGTAAATGCAATTTTTCGAACAAAGTATTAATTTCGTAACCATAACAATACCAATATTCTCCCGTTTCGACATTACGGAGAACAAATCCAAGAACAATGTTGATTTTTGCAGCGGAATCCAGCTTGTTGAAGACTTCTTAAAAATTCTCGTTGATAATCTTGATATCTAACTTTGACATTTGAAAGTTCAATACCTCATGCCTCCCATTCTCTATCTCAGTGTCAACAACCAGGAAGAACTTGACAATATACTCAAAAATCAGCAATTTCTCAATGATTACACTCAAAAAATTCAGTTAATTCGATGAAAAAAATTGCAGTGACGTTATTTTAATTAATTTTCCTTACATTTTACCACAAGTTTACAGTTAGTTAGTCAATACTGAATTGAATGCTATTACACACTCAGTTATTTACAACTTCAAAGGTTTTGTGTGTATTCCGTCGTCCTGAACTTGTCGTTTAGGGTAAAAGTAGCCCAATCCGTTCTTTGTTTGCTCGTTTGTAGCAACCATAAGATTAGTGGTTCTAAATCCTCCGTTTGTTGAAGTCAAATTGGACATCACCGGATTCCTCTAGAATTCTTTTGTTCAATCTTTTGCTGCTAAAATTCATCTTGTCTGATTACTTGTCATAGCAACAATAAGTCTTGCTGCATAAACATAGCATCTCCGTACACCTAAAATCTTCTTTGAATAGACCAGGCTCTCGTTTATCGTGCTTCTTGTGAACGCTACAACATGTTCGTGGAAAAAAAATATTTATTTTTTAATCTGCTCTGATTGAATCTCTGCAATCTTTTTCTCTCAATTTTTCCCAGTCATCTTTTTTCTCCGGACGAATACAATCAGACAAATTTTCCTCAGCAAGAGCTAAATACAGCAAATCCGTGTCCATTTCTATATCCTCAAACTTACTTACATCACAAAATTTGTCGAAAAAATTGTAGTAAAGCTCAAGCATTCTCAGCTTTGCATACTGCAGAATGAAAAATCCGACTATTATGGGTTCTTTGTGCTCAATTGTTGAATTTAGTATTTCAAACTCGTATAAATCTTTCTGAACGGTGTTAAATCATTTGAAGAGTGGTTAATTTTTGGCTTTGTGTGTTTTCTCATCATTTCAAAAAAAACTTTGTGATCGTATGTCTCGATCTGTCCATTATCTGGTAACCGTAGGATGAATTATCTAAAAGCTTCATAGTCTCTGCAACAACACCGGATAAAGGGTTCTCATCTCCTTGCCTTCCAGCATCAACAACCGACTGAACAAACTTGTTGAAGCATTTTTGAGGGAGATACTGTACAAAGCGGTAAACGTTTGTACACTGTAAGCCAAGTTCCAAGTAGAAAATGAAAAGAGGAGAAATGAAACTAGATATGAGCATTCACTGGGGATGCTCAAGAAGATCATTTTCAACGGCATAATTTTGCATATATTCCCAAATGTCACTTCTTCCAACTTCAGTGTTTTTAAAAATTGGAGGAAAGTTGGAAAATTTTGCTTTCAGTTTGTCTGGAACAATTAAGTCACACTGAATGTAGCCATATAGAGATCAATATCTTATTTTTTCCAATAAACAATCAGTAGAGAGAGGTCTTTTGTAGGGAAAGTTTGATCGGATATGATTTTTTATTTTTTCGTTTGTTTTGAAGCTTTCCCACTACTCACATTACCAAATCTCTTCAATTTTGTATCTTTTTTTGCGAAAATACTCACGTCTCAAGTCATCCAGCTCTCTTCTTTTGTTTCCTTTCTCAATATCGTCATCGCTAAGTGAGGTACGGATAAGTGAGGTAGAATTTTTCATTGGTTGATTAAAGCAGACAAAAATTTGCCAGATTTGGAAGAGTACAACCAAGTTTTAACATATCAATTTCTTTTTGATGATAAAACTGAACATTTTTTGCATTGCTTCAGTGGTTGGAACAACCACTTTTTTGTTGTACCACTGCGAAAAATCTTTAAATATAGTCATTCCATGTTTCTGCCAAATCTCCTGTAAATATTCCATCCAGGTGCGGGTACTTACTTGATTTGAAGTTTCTTTAGTGCTTGCTGCTCATCACATTCACTTGACCGCATTTTTTGATAATCCTTAAAGTCTTTATCAAGAGGGTTGTTATTTCTCAATTTACTGAAAAAGGCTTCGTATGGAGGTAATTCTTCATTCTCGAGCTTTTCCGCACTGTCAAACCACTCATAAGGGAAAAACCCTTTTATCTCACTTGCTTTGTAGGCTTTAAGAAAGGAGTCTAGAGAAGTTGCTCCACCGAAAAACTTCATGATATCGAGAATCTGTATATCTCCAAACTTGAAGGATATGAAATCGTTAGCCTTTTTGATAAGCATAGGTTCAGCTTCTTTATCGTTGATTAGGTAGGGAATCAGATAACTCTTGATCAAATTCACATCATGGCTTCCACTGTTAAACCCAAATACAGGTAACATGTTAACATATCTCTCCAGATTTTGTTTCAAACTAATCAGCTGATTTTTCTGCATTCTCAAAAACTGAGTTGACATATCAGTTTCCTCTGTATCCTCTATACATTCATCTTCGTATTCCAAATTTTCAGTTGGATGATTTTCACATCTTTCATTCAACTCTTGGAAAGTTTTTGACATCCGCTGATTCACTATTCTTTCAACATCTTGAAATTTAGTTCTCATTTTGAGCTTATGTTTTCCCAGCCAAAAGTTCGAGTTTGATTAAAAATTGATAATAAGTTTTTGCGGATTCTTGTTATAAAAAAAAATTGGTTCATCCATCAGGTTCGAGGCTATTGATGCAGAAATTGGAACGTGTTTTCCATTCCAGGATGTTGTTTGGGTAGCTTTCAGTTCATCTGATGGAACACATATCGACTCAAAATCGAAAAAGGCTAGGTTGTTGAATAGTGTGTTATCTTTGGAAACTGGGATATTGAATCCTTCCAACTTTTCAAATAGCGTTTCTCGAAGTGTATAAACATTCTTTGGATAAATGAGTCACACGCTATCTTTACAAGTCATAAGATGTCTGTTGAAGTTGTTTGATCTGTTGAAGAAACAGTCACAGCTAGGACATCGAAAGCACTTGACGAAAGAATCAATATCATTCGTGTGAATGATATGGTTGTTGAATCTTAGCAATTTGACTGTTTTTTCGAATTTTCCAAAACTTCGCCTGGCTAATTTTCCAACATATTCTCCTTCCTGAATATCAAAATCGTAAATGAATATGTTTCGTTATTTTATTCCCTCTACAAGAGGTAAATCATCGATTGACACTCCATGAAAGTTCTTCGGATCGAATCCAGATTTTGATATAAACTCTGTAAACAGCAGAGATGTATGAGCATCGAGGTTGCTATGACCATGCAAATACATTGTTAACGCACGGAAAAAACAAAGACGATCTTTGTATGGTTGTTTATCTTTATCTGATAAAAAACAGTTTACTGAATGGTTTTTTAGTAAAGGTTCAGGCAAGACAGAGTCTGGACATCCCATTGGGATGTTTTTCAGTAGTGCAGCAAAAATAGTGATATTTGTGATCAACTTGAATCTCCACTTTGTACTCTGACGTTCCTGGGTGGATTGCTCCACGATATCAAACTTTTTAATTTTTCCCTTGATTGTAATCAAATCCGCTTTCGTACACAGTAAATGCAATTTTTCGAACAAAGTATTAATTTCGTAACCATAAAAATACCAATATTCTCCCGTTTCGACATTACGGAGAACAAATCCAAGAACAATGTTGATTTTTGCAGCGGAATCCAGCTTGTTGAAGACTTCTTAAAAATTCTCGTTGATAATCTTGATATCTAACTTTGACATTTGAAAGTTCAATACCTCATGCCTCCCATTCTCTATCTCAGTGTCAACAACCAGGAAGAACTTGACAATATACTCAAAAATCAGCAATTTCTCAATGATTACACTCAAAAAATTCAGTTAATTCGATGAAAAAAATTGCAGTGACGTTATTTTAATTAATTTTCCTTCTTTTGTTTGTTACTTATATCAGCAATATTTTTTATTTTTACTGCAAAAAACTTTGTTCATTTGTTTTTGCAATTGTTTTTGTGTGTATTTTTACTTATTTGGAAGATTTAAGTCCTTAAAAGGGTCTTCTGATTGGATACGACAACTAGAACAAAAATGAACATTTTTGTGGTTGGAAACGACAATACCCAAAATGGAGCTTTGTTTCCAATTGGACACCTTTTTATCCAAGAATCACATAAAAGGAAGCTGAAATCTGATTGGACACGACTACCGACCATGTACTGAAAATCTTTTCTGATTGATAAAACCCATACATTTGAGTTGAAGGTACCTCTAACTCCTAACTGAAAATCATTTTATTTTCAACTGAAGTACCGTCAACTACCTCCTCTCTCAGCTCTAAGTACCCTAATTTCAACTTATCTTCCCTCAGCTACCCCTCTCTCAGCTCTTTCTTGTTTTTACTCTTTAACGCAGTTTATTGCTCAAAATGATCTTCTCAGTGCAAAACAGCAGTCTCATGTACTCTGTAGAATTTTCGCCTGATCTAGTACAAATCCAAGTGCGAGAAACAGTCTCTGGAGTTTTTCTGGCACGAATGGACATCCCAATCTAAGTCTGGCACATGGTGGAAGTGATGCAAAGGGATTTCAACGAACATCATATGATGCAAGTTCCCATCACAGAGAACCAACTTGGAACAATGCAAATGATGGTGGAAGTTTCTGATCATGTGGGAATGAACTACCCCGAGATTCCTGACTCAAGATTTGTAGCTCAACTGGTCGACGACTTCCTTTTTCCGTGGGAGGAAGCAGGATTAGCCGATAACCCCATCACAATAGATGAAGATGAGGGTTTCTCAGAAACAATGACGCCTCCAACTTTTTTACAAGTCATAAGATGTCTGTTGAAGTTGTTTGATCTGTTGAAGAAACAGTTACAGCTAGGACATTGAAAGCACTTGAAGAAAGAATCAATATCATTCGTGTGAATGAAATGGTTGTTAAATCTTAGCAATTTGACTGTTTTTTTGATTTTTCCAAAACTTCGCCTGGCTCATTTTCCAACATATTCTCCTTCCTGAATATCAAAATCGTAAATGAATATGTTTTGTTCATTTATTCCCTCTACAAGAGGTAAATCATCAATTGACGCTCCATAAAAGTTCTTCGGATCGATTCCAGATATGATATAAACTCTGTAAACCGCAGAGATTTATGAGCATCGAGGTTACTATGACCATGGAAATACATTGTTAACGCACGGAAAAGACAAAGATGATCTTTGTATGGTTGTTTATCTTTATCCGATAAAAGACAGTTTACTGAATGGTTTTTTAGTAAAGGTTCAGGCAAGACAGAGTCTGGACATCCCATTGGGATGTTTTTCAGTAATGCAGCAAAAATAGTGACATTTGTGATCAAAATGAACCTCAACTTTGTAATCTGACGTTCCTGGGTGCATTGCTCCACGATATCAAACTTTTCAATGAACATAGAGCCGTCGAGCAACAGTAAAGGCGATTTTTTGAACAAAGTATTACTTTCGAGTGCATAACAATACCGATATTCTCCCGTTTCGACATTACGGAGAACAAATCCCAGAACAATTTTGATTTTTGAAGCGTAATCCAACTTGTTGAAGATTTCTTAAAGCTTCTCGTTGATAATCTTGATATCTAACTTTGACATTCGAAATTTCAATACCTTATTCCTCCCATTCTCCAACTCAGTGTCAACCAGGAAGTGTTGACAAGCACTCAACTCTTCTTCGAGTTTCTCTCCGTCATCCCCTTCCTCCTCTACAATTTTGTCCAAGTCTGCCACCGTTTCACTTAGCTTCCGTTGTTTCGCCCCATGTTCTTTTCTCCCTCCGGTGTTGTTGGAGCGAGTAGTAACTAGGAAACTCTCTTTCGCTAGACGAGCAAACCTTTGATTGCTTGGAAGTTGATGGAGCATGTTTTTTGACGAAGTGATAGTTCTTTTCTTGTTGATTGTAAGTGAAATACCTACATTCGGAACGAACAAGAAATAACTCCTCGCACGCAATTTTTCCTATGTCGAGCTGCATGCGCTCTAACATACACGTATCCACAATCCCCACACTGCACTTTCTTGTTTCTATTCAGCGACGGCATCTACAAATGAGAGAATTATTAGGTATTAATGTAAAGCAGTTAGTACTTGGTACATATCAAATTGGAAGATTTAAAAGTCCCAAAAAAATAATAGATCATTTATACTTACTTTGACTTGTTGAAAATACTTGAAAGTAATTTCAAGTAGTTATACAAAGTATAGAGCGATTACTTTCAACGTAAAGAAAATCAGAATGAAATGAGTTTGATTCACATTTTCTTAGAGAAAATCAACCAATCAGAATCGAGTATTTTTTTAGTAACACTGTTTGTTGGAAATCAACCAATTAGAATCCAGCAATTTCTAAAAATGAGCTGGTTATTTTTTTTAAAAAACCTTAATCATTATTTGAAAAATGTCTATCTAAAAATATTTGAGCTTCCTTGAGTTACTTTACAGGAAAACAGAAGAAATTCCATTTGATTTTCTTATTGATGAAATAGATGTTGACTCTTATTTTTTTCATAATTTTTTGGACGTTTATGTTGTCCAAAATTGAGTTATCCGACTAAGTAAAGGTCTCTTTAGAGAAACTTACTCAATCAAAGAGTTTACTTTTGATCCACTAATTGCGTATCAAAGTTTTAAACTTACGACTGAATTACACCTCACAAGGAAAGAAGTTTTGTTTGTTCTCGAGAATTTGAAATTAATTAAAAAGTCGTACGATAATATATCAAATACTCTTTTTATCCCCTATCCAATACCCAAATTTCTAAAAACTCCCCAGCAAAATTCTTTATTCCTTCATTTCTCTTGGGATTTTCAAAGTTCAAAATCCTGCTTGATTCGGTTTGGAATCAGATTTTCAGAGGTTTGCTTTGAAAGATTCGTCAATTTTGAGATATCCTCCCAAATTTATATTAAAATTAAAGAACTTGACAATCTACTTAAAAATCAGCAATTTCTCATTGATTACATTCAAAAAATTTAATTAATTCGATGAAAAAAATTGTGACGTTATTTTTATTAATTTTCCTTCTTTTGTTTGTTACTTATATCAGCAATATTTCTTATTTTTACTGCAAAAAACTTTTGTTCATTTATTTTTGCAATTGTTTTTTTTGTGTGTATTTTTACTTATTTGGAAGATTTAAGTCCTTAAAAGGGTCTTCTGATTGGATACGACAACTAGAACAAAAATGAACATTTTTGTGGTTGGAAACGACAATACCCAAAATGGAGCTTTGTTTCCAATTGGACACCTTTTTTATCCAAGAATCCCATAAAAGGAAGCTGAAATCTGATTGGTCACGTTTACCGACCATGTACTGAAAATATTTTCTGATTGGTAAAACCCATACATTTGAGTTGAAGGTACCCCTAACTCCTAACTAAAAATCATTTTATTTTCAACTTAAGTACCGTCAACTACCTCCTCTCTCAGCTCTAAGTACCCTAATTTCAACTTATCTTCCGTCAGCTACCCCTTTCTCAGCTTTTTCTTGTTTTTACTCTTTAACGCAGTTTATTGCTCAAAATGATCTTCTCAGTGCAAAACAGCAATCTCATGTACTCTGTAGAATTTTCGCCTGATCTAGTACAAATTAAGTGCGAGAAACAGTCTCTGGAGTTTTTCTGGCACGAATGGACATCCCAATCTAAGTCTGGCACATGGTGGAAGTGATGCAAAGGGATTTCAACGAACATCATTTGATGCAAGTTCCCATCACAGAGAACCAACTTGGAACAATGCAAATGATGGAGGGAGTTTCTGATCATGTGGGAATGAACTACCCCGAGATTCCTGACTCAAGATTTGTAGCTCAACCGGTCGACGACTTTCTTTTTCCGTGGGAGGAAGCAGGATCAGCCGAAAACCCCATCACAATAGATGAAGATGAGTGTTTCTCAGAAACAATGACGCCTCCAACTCCATAACAACCACCAGCAATTGAACCTCTTCCAGCTCTGCGTTCTATAGAGAACCTCCAGAACTCTTCTGCTGCTCGACAGCTCTTTGATTAATTTTTTTTGTAAATAATAGTAGTTTGGTATTGACTTCTTTTTCTGTAATCAATTAATTTCTTCAATTTCACTTTAATTACGAGAATAGTTGAGAGGTTCAGGGTAAATCTTTGAAAAACAGTTAGAACATAATTTAATGCTCCGAACTCGCACATATGTTAAGAAAATTGAAAAATAATTACACACATGATCGGAAAAACACTAGAAAAATTATATACAAGTAAAAAGTTACCTAATGGTTTTTGCATCTTGTCAAAAAAACTCACACTATTTTAGCACTTTGTCGAAAAAATTGAAACACTTTTCGCATTTTATCGAAAAAAGTAAAACCTTTTTCGCATTTGTAGGAAAAAAGTGAAACCATTTTCGCATCTTGTTAAAAAAAGTGAAACACTTTTTGCGTCTTGTCAAAAAAATTGAAACAGTTCTCGCATTTTGTCAAAAAAATTGAATAATTTTTACAACTTGTTAAAAAATTTGAAACAATTTTTGCAACTTCTTGAAAATCAAAAGAAACATTACATCTTTCTTACATGTTTGAAAAAGTTTTTGCAAATTTTTTGTCAAAATGCGGAAAGTGTATCAATTTTTTTGACAAAATGCGAAAAATTGTTTCAATTTTTTTTGACAAGACGCAAAAAAAGTTTCACATTTTTAAACAAGTTGCGAAAAGTGTTTCGCTGTTTTCGACAAAAGGCGAAAAATGATTTACTTTTTTCGATAAAATGCGAAAAGTGTTTCACTTTTTTGTACAAAGTGCTAAAATTGTGTGAGTTTTTTGACAAGATGCAAAAACCATTAGGTAACTTTTTACTTGTATACAATTTTTCTAGTGTTTTTCTGAACATATGTATAAATATTATTGGAGTTTCCTATTATATGTGCGAGTTTGGAGCACTAAATTAAGTTCTAACTGTTTTTCATTGATTTACCCTGAACCTCTCATCTATTCTCATAATTAAAATGAAATTGAAGAAATTAATTGATTACAGAAAAAGAAGTCAATACCAAACTACTATTATTAACAAAAAAAATTAATCAAAGAGCTGTCGAGCAGCAGAAGAGTTCTGGAGGTTCTCTATAGAACGCAGAGCTGGAAGAGGTTCAATTGCTGGTGGTTGTTATGGAGTTGGAGGCGTCATTGTTTCTGAGAAACACTCATCTTAATCTATTGTGATGGGGTTTTCGGCTGATCCTGCTTCCTCCCACGGAAAAAGAAAGTCGTCGACCGGTTGAGCTACAAATCTTGAGTCAGGAATCTCGGGGTAGTTCATTCTCACATGATCAGAAACTCCCTCCATCATTTGCATTGTTCCAAGTTGGCTCTCTGTGATGGGAACTTGCATCAAATGATGTTCGTTGAAATCCCTTCGCATCACTTCAAATAATGATTAAGGTTTTTTTAAAATAATAAACAGTTCACTTTTAGAAAATGCTGGATTCTCATTAGTTGATTTCCAACAAACAGTGTTACTGAAAATTATTCAATACTGATTGGTCGATTTTCTCAAAGAAAAAGTGAATAAAACTCTTTACGTTAAAAGCAATCGCTCTATACTTTGTATAACTACTTGAAATTACTTTCAAACATTTTCAACAATTCAAAGTAAGTATAAATGATCTATTATTTTTTGGGACTTTTTAAATTTCCCAATTTAATATGTACCAAATACTAACTGCTTTACATTAACACCTAATAATTCTCCCATTTTTAGATGCCGTCGCTGAATAGAAACGAGAAAGAGCAGTGTGGGGGTTGTGGAAACTTGTACGTTAGAGCGCATGCAGCTCGACATAGGAAAAATTGTGTGCGAGGAGTTATTTCTTGTTCCGAATGTAGGTATTTCACTTACAATCAACACGAAAAGAACTATCACTTAGTCAAAAAACATGCTCAATCAACTTTCAAGCAATCAACGGTTTGCTCGTCTTGCGAAAAAGAATTTTTGAGTTACTACTCGCTCCAACAACACCGGAGAAAAGAGCATGGGGCGGAACAACGGAAGCTAAGTGAAACGGTGGCAGACATGAACAAGATTGTGGAGGAGGAAGGAGATAATGGAGAGAAACTCAAAGAGGAGTTGAGTGCTTGTTAATACTTCCTGGTTGACACTGAGATAGAGAATGGGAGGCATAAGGTATTTAATTTTCATATGTCAAAGTTTGATACCAAGATTATCACCGAGAAGCTTCAAGAAATCTTCAACAAGTTGGATTCCGCTTCAAAAATCAAAATTAATTTTGGTATTTGTTCTCCGTAATGTCGAAACGGGAGAATATCGGTGTTGTTATGCACTCGAAAGTAATACTTTGTTAAAAAAATCGCCTTTACTGTTGCTCGACGGCTCTTTGTTCATTGAAAAGTTTGATATCGTGGAGCAATGCACCCAGGAACGTCAGATTACAAAGTTGAGGTTCAATTTGATCACAAATGTCACTATTTTTGCTGCATTACTGAAAAACATCCCAATGGGATGTCCACACTCTGTCTTGCCTGAACCTTTACTAAAAAAACCATTCAGTAAACTGTCTTTTATCGGATAAAGATAAACAACCATACAAAGATCATCTTTGTCTTTTCCGTGCGTTAACAATGTTTTTCCATGGTCATAGTAACCTCGATGCTCATAAATCTCTGCTGTTTACAGAGTTTATATCAAATCTGGAATCGATCCGAAGAATTTTATGGAGCGTCAATCGATGATTTACCTCTTGTAGAGGGAATAAATGAACGAAACATATTCATTTACAATTTTGATATTCAGGAAGGAGAATATGTTGGAAAATTAGCCAGGCAAAATTTTGAAAAAATCAAAAAAACAGTCAAAATGCTAAGATTCAACAACCATTTCATTCACACGAATGATATTGATTCTTTCTTCAAGTGCTTTCAATGTCCTAGCTGTAACTGTTTCTTCAACAGATCAAACAACTTCAACAGACATCTTATGACTTAAAAATATAGAGTGCGACACATTTATCCAAAGAGTGTATATACACTTCGAGAAACGCTACTTGAAAAGTTGGAAGGTTTCAATATCCCAGTTACGAAAGATAACAGACTATTCAACAACCTAGCCATTTTCAATTTTGAGTCGATATGTGTTCCATCAGATGAACTGAAAGCTACCCAAACAACAGCCTGGATTGGAAAACACGTTCCAATTTCTGTATCAATATCCTCGAACCTGATAGATGAACCTTTTTTTATAACAAAAATCCGCAAAAACTTATTATCGATTTTGTAATCAAACTGCTGAGAAAAGTAAGCACAGAATGAGAACTAATTTTTAAGATGTTGAATGAGTAGTGAATGGGCGGATGTCGGAAATTTTCCAAGAGTTGAATGAAAGATGTTGAAATCATCCAACTGAAAATTTTGAATACGAAGATGAATGTATAGACGATACAGAGGAAACTGATATTTCATCTCTGTTTTTGAGAAGGCAGAAAAATCAGCTGATTGATTTGAAACAAAATCTGCAGAGATATGTTAACACGTTACCTGTATTTGGGTTTAACAGTGGAAGACCTGATGTGAACTTGATCAAGAGTTATCTGACTCCCTACCTAATCAACGATAAAGAAGCTGAACCTATGTTTATCAAAAAGGCTAACGATTTCATATCCTTCAAGTTTTGAGATATACAGTTTCTCGATACCATGAAGTTTTTGGGTGGAGCAACATCTCTAGACTCCATTCTCAAAGCCTACAAAGCAAGTGAGAAAAAAGAGTTTTTCCCTTATGAGTGGTTTGACAGTGCAGACAAGCTCGAGAATGAAGAATAACCGCCATACGAAGCCTTTTTCAGTAAATTGAGAAATATCAACCCTCTTGATAAAGACTTTATGGATTGTCACAAGTTGCGGTCAAGTGAAAGTGATGAGCAGCAAGCACTAATGAAACTTCAAATCAAGTCAGTACCCGCATCTGGATGGAATAATTACAAATATTTACAGGAGACTTGGCAGAAACTTTGAAAGACTACATTTAAAGATTTTTTGCAGTGGTACAACAACAAAGATGTTGTTCCAATCATTGAAGCAATGCAATAAATGTTCAGTTTTACCATCAAAAAGAAATTGATATGTTAAAACTTGGTTCTACTCTTCCAAATCTGGCAAATTTTTTGTCGGCTTAAATCAACCAATGAAAAATTCTACCCTTTTTGCGAAAGTCATAGAGATTTGTGCGAGAAAATTAGAGAGGATATGACGCGTGGACCATCAATTGAGTTTACGCGAAAAGCTGTTGTGGATGAAACTGTTATCAGGGATTCATCAAATATATACAAATCAATTGTTGGAATTGATGCGAGCCAGCTCTATCCCGATTCAATGTGTCAAGACATGCCAACAGGATTGTACACAAGATGGGAGTTTGATTCCGATATGCAAAAATTCAAGGCTAGACATAACCGAACTCGCAGTTTTGAGAACATGGTCATGTCTTACTACCAAGAAAGCAGACCAGAATGCAGAATTGAGAGCTTCCACACATCTGGAAATCAAAAGAAAATTTACTGTTTCAATGTTGATGGATTTTGCTATCACTGCAAAACAGCGTTTGAAGCAATGGGATGCTATTACCATTTTTTTCCTAGCCAGGAGACCCGTCCCTTACTAAGCGATGAAGATATTGAGAGAGGAAACAAAAGCAGAGAGATGGATGACTTGAGACGTCAGTATATTCGCGAAAAAGCATACAACATTGAAGAGATGTGGGAATGTGAGTGGTGGCAAAATTTCAAAACGAACAAAAAAATAAAGAATCATATCCGATCCAAATTTCCCTACAAAAGACCTCTCTCTACTGATTCTTTATTGGAAAAAATAAGAGATGTATCTCTTTATGGCTTAGTTGTTCCACACGAACTGAAAGCAAAATTTTCTAACTTTCCTCCAACTTTTAAAAACACCGAAGTTGGAAGAAATGACATTGGGGGAATTATGCAAAACTATGCCATTGAAAATGATCTTCTTAAGCATCCCCAGCGAATGCTAATATCTAGTTTCAAACTAGAAAATGCATCCATCATTACTCCTCTTTTCAATTTCTACATGGAGCTTGGCTTACAGTGTACAAAAAATTAACGCTTTGTACAGCATCTCCCTCAAAAATGCTTCAACGAGTTTGTTCAGTCGGTTGATGATGCTAGAAGGGAAGGAGATGAGAACCCTTTATCCTGTGTCTTTGCAGAGACTATGAAGCTTTTAGGTAATTCATCCTACGGTTACCAGATAATGGACAGATCGAGACATACGATCACAAAGTATTTAAATGATGAGAAAACACACGAAGCCATTAATGAACCACTCTTCAAACGATTGAACACCGTTCAGAAAAATTTGTACGAGATTGAGTTACTAAAGTCAACAATTGAGCACAAAGAACCCATAATAGTCGGATTTTTCATTCTGCAGTATGCAATGCTGAGAATGCTTGAGCTTTACTACAATTTTTTCGACAAATTTTGTGTTGTAAATAATTTCGAGGAACTAAAAATGGACACGGATTTGCTGTATTTAGCTCTTGCTGAGGAAAATTTTTATGATTGTTTTCGTCCGGAGAAAAAGGTGACTGGGAAAAGTTGAGAGAAAAAAAGTTGAGAGAATTTTTTTTTCCACGAACATGTTGTAGCGTTCGTAAGAAGCACAATGAACGAGAGCCTGGTCTGTTCAAAGAAGAATTTAGGTGTACAGAGATGCTATGTTTTTGCAGCAAGACTTATTGTTGCTATGACAACAAATCAGACAAGATGAAGTTTAGCAGCAAAGCATTGAATAAAAGAATTCTAGAGGAATTTGGTGATGGTCCTATTGAAACAAAACAGGAAAGTACTCGACGAAGCAATCAACTTGACTTCAACAAACAGAGGATTTAGATCCATTAATCAGATGGTTGCTACATACGAGCAAATAAAGAAAGGATTGAGCTACTTTTACCCTAAACGACAAGTTCAGGACGACGGAATACACACAAAACCTTTGAACCTGTAAATAACTGATAGTGTAATAGCATTCAATTCAGTATTGATTAACTAACTGTGAACTTGTGGTAAAATGATTATACGAAGCAGTGATTTATATACTTCATCTTTTGAAAATAACATTTTTTCAAAAAAACATGATTTTTTTCTCGAAGTTTCGTTAGGTTTCAGTATAGCTTTAGATAATTTTCTCGTTGAATCGAGCCTATAAAACAATAATCAAAACATTTAAACCGTAGAAGCTAGCTAAGAAATGTAAGTATCGGCAAAATCGAGCTCAAAAAATTCGGGCGCCAAAAATTTTTCTGAAACTTACCATCTTACCATCTGAAACCTACTATCTTAATACATTGAGAAACCTATTCCCTGTCCTAGTTCATAGGAAATCTATAGCCTATCTTAATACATAGTTTGGTGACCGGATGCTGTATTCCCTATCTTAATACATGGGGGGCATTAACCACCCCACCCCCCCCCCCATCTCTGATCAGCTCACTTTTCTACTACTAAAGTGTTTGTTGCGGAAGCCGCTTACGATGCACAAAATGCACAGTTTGGCCTCGTAATGACTCAAAAAACTTGATTTTCTGAACTTTCAGTAGGTTCAGCAAAATTTCAGGTAGATATAGCCCAGTTGCGAAGAGCAAGATCATCTAATTAATTAAATATTAAGGGAAATTACATCAAATCCTAACGTGTTTTGAAGCTTTTAGAAATAATTTCTTTTTTTTTATAAAATATTTTTTTCCCAATCACTCTAACCATTGATTTACCATGAACCAAAATTGTGATTACAAGACCTTCATTCCACAATCTACATGTAATTATTTATTGATATTTACCAGTTAGAAAACGCGTTCCGTAGTTTTTGCGAAAAAAACTAAGCACTTCCACGCAAAATCCAAAAAATTACAGTTTTTCGTACCATTCTCTTCTCATCACTCTGAAACCTTACCAACCCTATTCCCCAATTGAATGAATTGTAGACTCTATACCCAATTCTAACACATAGCTTGAAGACCGAAGGTTCTATTCCCCTATCTTAAAACATGGAGGTCTCCAGGGGACCCCCCCTTCAGCCCCAACACCACGACTGAAGTACAAAAACTTTATAATAGGTTTTGTCACATTAAAGTGCCTCGTCATTGCACTATTTTATGAGATGCGTTTTCCGAGCTGAGGTATTGGACTTATGATTTGCAAACACAGAATCTCCCGGGTCGAGATCCCGCTCAGAAACCGCTCATGATTTGAGCGGTTTGAGCGGTTTTCCAGCAAGATTTGAACGGCTTGGGCGGTTTGGGCGGTTGTTTTCGAAAAGCCGCTCAAACCGCTCAAATCTTGCTTAAAAAACCGCTCAAAAACCGCTCATTTCTTGCGGTGATTTTTGAACGGTTTTTCAAGCAAGATTTGAGCGGTTTTTGAGCGGTCTTCCCGGGTCGAGGTCCCAGACTCATGTCCATACTTTCGCGACAAAACTTTGGCATGTCCAGACTTTCCAGACCAAAACATGGCATTTCCAGACTTTTGCGACCATGATGGCTTTTGCGTTCTAAATTTTGCAGTTTCCCTGGAGCTTCAAAAAAGTAATTCATGTAGGGGCGAATTTAGGGGGGAGGGGCAGTGGGGGGGGGGGGGGGGGGGGGTGGAAGTTTTCCTTCAGGGATTTGACCCCTTGCCAAAAGCAACAAAACAGAAACAAAGTAACTGTATTAAGCAAAATGATAAACTAATGAAACTTTGAAATACAAAACGCTACAGATGGTTGTATAAAAACAAAATCGTATTCTTCCCATGTAATTTATATTGGCTTCGCTGCGCGACACTAGTTTCAGGGCAGCATGGCCTAACGGATAAGGCGTCTGACTTCGAATCAGAAGATTGGGGGTTCAAATCCCTCTGTGGTCGACTTTTTATTATTAAATTTTGCGCGGTTTTTGAGCGGTTTTTTTAGATAAACCGCTCAAAACCGTTCAAATCTTGCGCGGTTTTTGAGCGGTTTGTTTAGATAAACTGTTCAAAAACCGCTCAAACCGCTCATTTTGAAGCAAGATTTTGAGCGTAATTGTCTAAAAAAACCGCTCGAACCGCTCAAATCTTGCTTCAAATTAGGTGAAAAATCTCGACTCGGGCTCTGATAAAAATTAATGAAGAAAGATAGTCGAAAACATGTTCGAAACAAAATCCAACACAACGTGTTGTCAAAACATAGTCGAAAACAAAGTCGAACACAAACTATAATCGAAATATGGTATAAAACAAAGAGTGGTCGGGGCATAGTTGAAAACAAACTCGGCCAAATTGTAGGCGAACAGAAAACTAAAACATAATTGAAAATTTCATTGAAACATAATCGAAAACAATTTACATCTGTCAAGTCGATGAAAAAAAACAGGCACGTTCAATTGTGTTGGTCAGAACATAGGTAATTCGGGTCAAGTCAGTCGAAGCATAGCACGCTTGGTTCCAACACAGTCGAACTCATTTTCCTTCAATATTCTTGGTCGAGTCTGTCGGATCATAACTCGAACATTCCATTTGTATTGCAGACTGATTCATCAGGAGAAGACTACGCAGACACTGATAGACAAAGCGTATAAAATTAAGGAGGATATCATAGAGAGCATGAACCTGTCACATGGCTCGTGGCAGAACGAGAAGGAGGCCAGGGCTCTCCTCACAGACCACATCCGCAACATTACAGTCATCGTCAAGAGACTGTCTCGAGAGATAGAGGTACAATTATGACATTTTCATAACCTACTCGTCCCATTCTTAAAATTAGATCCCCATATACTATGCTGACGTAGTTTTTTTTTTTTTAAAAGACTGACTTCAGCGATCCACTCACAGTGTACACAATTCAAAATTTATCTGTCTGCAGTTTGAGGCCAGCTGATTGTTCATATTTCATTCCGACTTTCGCGGAAATAGATAAAAATATGCTTGGTGTAGATTTTCAGATCAACTTCACTGCAAAAACTCGTGGGGATCGCATCGCAAATCATCGAATTTCCAATCAAGTGTGATTCGTTTTGCCCATAACTTCGACAAACTAGGAATACAGAAAATATTGACAAACTTATGAATATAAAGCTGAATTTAAAAAAAAAGCATTGAAATAATGCGACCAATTAGCCTGCCTCAAAGCTAAAAATTTTCGCCAAAAACTTTCAGCATCATAGTATCACTCTAGCGCTCTCATAGTTACATTAGTCTGTTAGTGAGCGTTTCACGGAAATCTTTTACCCAGGACAATAGTTAAGGGCTGAGCGCGGCCCTTCTTGGACCACGAAAAATCCATGGATCGAGCCCAGAGTGAAACATTTTTGAGAAATGGTTGGAATAAACAAAATCACCCAAAGCACCCAAAGTATAGATACTCTTTACTTTCTTCGAAAAGCGGAACAGAAACACACCAAGCATAAACAATCCACACTTTCTTAGATATTTGGACTACTGGACTACTAGTTGATAAGACTCCTGTTTTAATTTCAAACCTGATATAAGTCATTTCCAAACTTTTTTCGTCAGAAATTAAGTTGAAAACTATTCGAGACCTGTTAAAATATTCTGATAAGCATAAAAATAAGCACAAAATATTCTGATTTATGTGCTATTAGTTCTCGTCGCCTATACGACTAAACTTACAACGCTCGCAATCCAATATGATTGGCTTTTAGCGGAGAAAGAGTTTCAGGAAGTTAATAAACACTGAAGCTCAATAGAATGTATGAAGCTCAATGAATCACTGGGGCTCACATAATTCTTCAAATTCAGATACGAAGATCGTTGTTTGAATAATATCTATTCGTCTGTCTTTTTTTAAACAACCCAAATATTTATCTGGTTACCAGGACTTTTTACTGGGCAGTTTTTTGAGCGTTGGCGACTGTTGTGAAGAATCTTGGTTCGGTTGTGATGAATTTCTTCAATGAAACTCATAAAATTGTATGCTTTATTTTAATTTTTTTTGCGAAGTGAATTTTGATTTTTTTAGTTCAGTTCTTCTTATATAATAAATGAAAGAAAGGGAAGTCGGAATGCGCTATGAACTCAATGTTTAACTGAACACAATGCTTAGGATTTATCAGGAGACAATGTTCAAAAAGCTATCGAGCGTAACCTTTAGGAAGCATACAGCGCAACCATCAGAAGAAGATGAGCTCGATCCAGCTTCAAGGCTAGACAGTAATTATTTTATTTCTGTCTGGAACTTGGACTGTCACAAGTTCAGTCTGGAACGAAATTCTTAGAAACAGCAACCTCCATGCTAAGAAAAAACATTTTGCGAAATTTTTCGATGTATGAAATAAATGAAAATATTTCAACGTTTCATAGCTTGAAAGAAGCTTCCACAGAAAAAATTTTTCGTGAGCCAAATCAGTCCATGCAATAACTTAGAAAAATTTAAAGTTTACAAGTTTTAAATAGCTTGCATGGAAAAACTTGAACTTTTCGCAAGCCAGATTGCTATGTTAAGTAACTTGAAATATTTGATTTCATTGCTTGAATAGATTGCTAAAAAAGTTAGACTTTTGCAATCTGAATCGCGCTATGAAAGAACGTGAATGTTTTATTGCTTTAACAGCTTGCCTGGAAAAACTTCACTTTTTAGCCTATTTAAAAGTGTCATAGCTTGAATAGCTTGCTAACAAAAAATTCAGTTTTTCGGTAACCGATTCGTTCTATTTTTTTCTAACTGTTCTATTTTCTATAACTTCAATTTTTCAAACCGATTTACGATATGGCTTAACTTGAAAGTTTTCTTAGTTTTTTGCTTGGATAACTTGATCAGAACAAAAACTAATTTTTTGCGAGCCCATTGGTTTTTTGGAGGCAAGCTTGCTAGTTTTAACCGAACAGCAAAAAAGTAAAAGTCATGCTAAACGTGATCAACCTCTACAATCGCATGAATATTTTTCAAAGCAGTTTTCTTTATTCAAAAAGTCAGAGAGCTTGAGAACCAAATTTTTTAAAAAGAAGTCTTTTTTTTGTTTTCTTTTGTTAGTTGACTTATATCTAACTGTCTGTTTGCTATATATTCTTAACGTTTTGCCTGCTTCGTTTTTTGTCCAAGCTCTGTCCATTGTAATTGTCAATTGCCTTTTAAACGGTTGCGATGGTTTTTTTCTCAATACGGTTTTAAGAAAAGTTTGTAGACCTGTTGGCTGAAAAAAGTAAGCTAAAGATAACAACAATTTTTTGGGATACTGAAGTAACTGTCAGGGAACTAATGAAAAATATACTTGATCAAGGTAAATGAACGAGGTAGAAGGTTTTTCTAGTAACAAGTTTGAGTACAAAGACGAATGCATTGATCATTCGGAAGAGTCAGGTATGTCAACACAGTTTTTATGTCAACACAGACTTAAGAAAAACCAACTCATTGATTTGAAACAGCGTTTTGAGAGATATGTTAATACTTCACCTGTTTTGGATTTAACAGCAGTAAATGTGATTTGAATTTGATCAAGTCCTCTTATCGGTTATCTTCTTATATAGGTTAACCTCTTCGGGATACTTAACTTCTTCTTTAACTTCCTACTTCGGGATAAAGAACAGGAATCATCAGTCATCAAACCAGCGAACGACTTTATACTTTTCAATTGTGGAAATGTACATTTTCTCGACATAATGAAGTTTCTGGATGGAGCAACTGCTCTGGACTTTTTTTTCACAGAACATATAAAGCTAGAAAGACGAAAATATTCTTCCCCTTTGAGTGGTTTAAAAACCCAGACAAACTTGGTTTTCCCGATTTGCCAAGGTATGGAGCCTTTTTCAACAAACTTGAGTTAACAGACCTCTAGACAATGATTTTATTGGTTATTAGAAGCTGAGAAAGAGTAGCCCTGACAAACAACAAGCAGTGAAAAAGCTTCAAATCAAGACTGCACCTCCCTCCATCTATTTTGGATGATTACGATTACTTACGAGAGACTTGGAAGAAAAACAAAACGACTCTGTTCAAAGATTTTGCAGTGGTACAACAACAACGGAACAAACCAAAAACGATTGATTTTTATCATAAAAAAAGGATAGGATTGTTGAAATTTGGATGTACACTTCCAAACCCAAACCTAGAAAACATTTGTCTGCACATATCTATAAATTATAAAAAAAAAAATTATAAAATTTAAGATTTGTATGAAAAAATACAAGATAAAAAGGCGGGTGGTCTTTGGATTGTGTTTATCTGAAAAACTGTAGTTGATGAGACATCAAACGTTTGGAAATCAATCGTTGGGATTGTTGCAAGTCATCTTTACCTTTACTCAATATGTCAAGATGTGCCAACAGGATTGTACACGTGATGGGAGTTCGACACCGATATGCAAAAAAAAAGCTAGACATAACCGTTCTCGAAGTTTTGAGATTACAAGAATGTTTTTCTACCAGGAGCAGAGGCCAAAACAAAAACATGAAAGCTTTTTCAAATCAGGAAAACAGAATAAAATCTACTTTTTTAATGTGAACGGTTATTTTGATCAGTGTAAATTAGTATTCGAGGCACTGGGTTGTTACTACCAGTTCTGTTACTGTCAAGAAGCTCGTCCCTCCTTAAGAGATCTTGATAATGACCGAGGTAAACAAAAAGAGATGAATGATACGGGACTGGAATACATAAAAAAAGAAAGGATACAATTTTGTAGAAAAGTGAGTAGTGGGAAAACTTCAAAACCAATGATAAGGTCAAAAATCATGTCCAAACCCTTTTTCCGTACAAAAAACCTTATTCTACGTTCTACTGGTTCTTTTCTTGCAAAAAAAATCTGGATCTCTCTTTGGTTATGTTCAGTGTGATTCAATTCTTCCAGAAGAACTAAAATCAAAGTTTGCCAACTTTCCTCCAATTTTCAAAAACAACGAAGTGTGAAGAAACGATTATGAAGGCTGCATGAAAACTATGCAACCAAAAACGAGATGTTGAAAAAACCTCGGAGAAGGCTGATATTTAGTTTTAAGCTGGATAATGAAACAGTTATAACCCCTCTCTTCAACTTTTATTTGGAAATTGGTTTGCAGTGAACCAAAGTTTATCGTTTTGTTCATTATTCTCCTCGAAGATGTTTCAATAGTTTCTTACAAAAACTTTTTGATGCTAGAAAAGAAGGAGATGATAACCCATTATCAGAAGTAGTAGCAGAAACAATGAAACTTTTTTGGCAAATCCTTTTATGGATATCAGATCATTAATAGATCCAAGCATCCGACTACGAAATAACTGAACGACAAAAAATCACATCAGGCAGTCAGTGAACGATATTTGTTCATGAGACTGAATACAATTGATAAAACATTTTTGAGGTGAAATTGTTTATATCAACCTATGAACACAGAGAATCCATCATTGTTGGATTTTTCATACTGCAGTATGCAAAGCTGAGAATGTTGGAGATATACTACAACTTCTTTGAAAAGATCTCAGATATAAGGAATTTTGAAGAGTTGAAGATGGATACTTGCTGAAAAAAGTTTGTATTACTGTATCCAACCAGATCAGATAGCTGCTCGGGAAAAAATGAGAAAAAATGATTGCAGAAGCTCTTTCAAGACAGGTGCAAAATCTTTTTTTTTTCAACAAACGTCTGGCAGTATCCATAAAAATATGTAAACGGGAGCCGAGACTTTTCAAAGAAGACATTAGATGTACAGAAACGCTATGTTTGTGCAGTAAAAGTTATTGCTGCTATTACAACAAGTCAAATAAATTCAAACTCAGTAGTAAAGGTCTGAACACACAAGATCTACAAGATTCCCGGGATGGACCAATGTCAAAGTACATAAGAGTACTTGACGGAGTAGTCAACCTCACATCTACAAACAGAGAATTCACAACTGTAAATCAAATGGTTGCCACATATAAGCAGACAAAGAAATGACATCCAAAAGACAAGTTCAAGATGATGGAACTCATACGAAAACTTTGAACCTATAAGAACTAATGCCGTGTAATAAAATTATAAGGAGTGATGAATTGTATTAAAGCTTTGTACGATTCCGTATTTATTTATTTATAAGTTTGCTGTAAATTTCGATTACGATGCAGATATTTGTTTTTTTTCTTGGTAATTTAATTTTTTTTTCAAAAAACTTGATTTTTCGAAGTTTCAGTAGGCTTCAGCTTAGTTTCTGGTAGAAGAAGCACTGTTTTGAAGAGTACACTTTTCTAATTAAAAAACATCAGGTCAAATTATATGAAATTGTAAAGTGTTTTGAAGAATTTTAGAGAAAATTTTTGTTTTTCTTATAAAAAATCTAAAGTTTTGCCCAGACACTCTTACCATTGATTTATAGTTTACAAAAAAACTATTTACAAGACCTTCATTCCACATTCTACATATAATTAATCATTGATGTTTACCAATAAGATAGCGCGCGCCGTTAATTTTGCGAGAAAAATAGGCACTTCCACGCAAAAAAAAAACGTTTTCCAAACCATTCTTTTACCATCACGCTGAAACCTTACCAATCGTATCATCTATCATAATAAGCTGAGGAGTCTATACCCAGTTTTAATACATAGCTTGAAGAACGAATGTTCTATTCCCTATCTTGAAACATGGGATTCTCCAGCCCCCCCCCCCCCCCCATTTCAGCCCCAACACACTACTGAAGAACTTTTTTACATATGCGATGTGTTTTGTTACGTTGTCGTGCCTCGTATTTGCACTATTTTTTGAGATGCGTTTTCCGAGCTGAGGTATTGGACTCATGGTCCGAACTAAGCATCGCAAAACGACACAAAAATTCTGATCAAAATTAATTTAGAAAAACGTGTTGTCAAAAATAGCGTCAAAAACAGAGTGAGGTTGATGCAAAACTGAAAACAAACTTTGATCAGATTGTAAGCGAGCAAAAGTTTAGGCTGAAAAACAATCGAACAGAAAACTAAAACATAAATGAAAATTTCATCGAAACACAACCGAAAATGTTTAATTGTATTGGTCAGAACATAGGTAATTCGGGTCAAGTCAGTCAAAACATAGCACGCTTGGTTCCAACACAGTCGAACTCATTCGCCTTCAATAATCTTGGTCGAGTCTGTCGGATCATAACTCGAACACTCCATTTTTATTGCAGACTGATTCATCAGGAGAAGACTACGCAGACGCTGATAGACAAAGCGTATAAAATTAAGGAGGATATCATAGAGAGCATGAACTTGTCACATGGCTCGTGGCAGAACGAAAAGGAGGCCAGGGTTCTCCTCACAGACCACATCCGCAATATTACAGTCATCGTCAAGAGACTGTCTCGAGAGATAGAGGTACAATTATGACATTTTCATAGTGTACTCGTCCCATTCTTAAAACTAGATCTCCATATACTATGCTGGCGTAGTTTTTTTTTTAAAGACTGACTTCAGCGATCCACTCACAGTGTACACAATTCAACATTTTTCTGTCTGCAGTTTGAGGTCAGCTGATTGTTCATATTTCATTCCGACTTCAATGCAAAAACTCGTGGGGATTGCATCGCAAATCACCGAATTTCTAATCAAGTGTCATTCCTTTTGCCCAACTTCAACAAACTAGGAAAACAGAAAAGATTGACAAAGTTATGAATATAAAGCTGAATTGTAAAACAAAATTGCATTGAAATATAGCGGCCAACTAGCCTGCCTCAAAGCTATTAGTTCTCTACGCCTATACGACTAAACCTACAACGCGCGCAATCCAATATGATTGGCTTTTAGCTGAGAAAGAGTTTCAGGAAGCTCATAAATATTGAAGCTCGATAGAAAGTATCAAGCTCGATGAATCAATGGGGCTTGCACAATTCTTCAAATTCAGATACGAAGATAGTAGTTTGAATAAAATCTACTCGTCTGTCTTTGTTTAAAACAACTCAAAAAAATTATCTGGTTGCCAGGACTATTTATTGTGCAGTTTTTTATGCGTTAGCGACTGTTGTGCAGAAACTTTTATCGTTTGTGATGAATTTGTCCCATGAAACTCTTGTGAAAATTTATCCAATAAGAATTGTATGCTACTTTTCGATATTTTATTTCAGTTTTTCTTATATTTTAAATGAAAGAAAAGGAAGTCGGAATGAGCAATGAACTCAATGTTTAACTGAACACAATGCTTAAGAGCTATTAGCAGACAATTATCAAAAAGCTATCGAGCGCAGCGTTTAAGAGGCATTCAGAGCAACCATCAGGAGAAGATGAACTCGATCCAGCTTCAAGGTTAGACAGTACATGCCTAAATTTTGTCAAAAAATTCATTTCATTTCTGTCTGGATTTGGACTATCAAAAGTTCAAGCTGCAACGAATCCTTTAAAAACAGCAACCTCCATTCTCAGACAAAAGTTTTTGCGAACCGATTCAGTGAAATAAATGGAAAAATTTCAACATTTCATAGCTTTGAGGAAGCGTGCGTAGAAAAACTTTTTCATGAACCAAATCAGTGTATGCAATAACTTGGAACTGTTTAAAACTTAGAAAAATTTTAAATAGCTTGCTTATAAAAACTTGAACTTTTCGCAAACCAATTTGCTCTGTGAAGTAACTTGAATTGTTTCATTTCATTGCTTGAATAGCTTGCTAAAAAATTTGTCATCTGACTCGCCCTTTGAAGCAACTTGATTTTTCTCGTGCTTTAGTAGCTTGGCTAGAAAAACTTGAAACAACTTGAAACAACTTCAATTATTTCAAAGTTTCATAAATTGAATAGCTTGCTAGGAAAAAATTTCGGTAACCGATTCAGTAACCGTTTCATTCTTCGGTAACCGATTCGTTCTATTCTTTCTAAAGGTTCTATTTTCTAAAACTTCAATTTTTCAAACCGAAGTACGATATGGCCTAACTTGAAATGGTTCATAGTTTTGTGCTTGAATAGATTGATCAGAACATTAACTAATTTTTTGCGAGCCCATTGGTTTTTTGGAGGCAAGCTTGCTAGTGGAACCTGATCTAAACTACATTTTATGATTGGATAAATTAGATATTTTACCAATGTAAAGTATTTAATATTAACCAATCATGATCCATCTAACTAACAACCCACTTATTTGTAAGTGCTGAAGTTACTTGTAATTTCAGCACCAGAGAGATTTGAATTTAACTTAGAAATTAGTTGGACTCTCCCGAGCACTTCAGCAGCCGCAATAAACCAGTATACCCTAGATCTATTGAGCCTAGCAGAGACTAGTTAAACAACCTGAGACTAGATAGTATAAGAGTAAGATTAGGATCGGTATTAGACTAAGAAGTTGCACGAATCTATCCGGCCGAAAATAAGATAGCGTGACGAGCAGACGGTGTACCCTATCCGAAATTACTCTATGAGTTAACCAAGACGGTCATAACTCATCTGGTGCGACCATAAGTCTCGAACAAGACCTTAATAGCTTAGAATTAACCAAAATAGATTAGAAATTAGACAAAAACATTTAAAAAATGTTATACGACAATAATTTAATCGAAATGTCTCTACGACTCAATAGATCAGAGCCAATATTCCGAACCATAACAGAACTACCCGGAATTGGAAGAAGACCTCGAACCAGAGACGACATACGACAAAGTAGAAACTTGCCATATAGCTATATGATAGTTAGGCAAAAACCAGAACAAACTTTTATATTTAGAATACTACTGGCAATGAATTTAGATTTTCATTTGCAAACATAAAACCTTGAAGTTAATCTTCAAAATCATTTCAGGCGCTAAACAAAATTATTAATATACAATAACGATTGATAAAAAGATCTAAGATCGTTTTCCTAAATTCTGCAGTAATATACAAAACATGTTTGAAAAATATTTATTGAAAAATAAAAATAAAAATTAGTAGCATGACAATAAATGGTTAGTAATCATAAATCATCCTGTTGTTCCAGCTCCATCATCTAAAACATAACAGCAATCATAAACCCACTAATATCATTAAAACACTAAATCTTTCCTTTACACACATTTAAAATTTTATTAAAACTTAAATTCACTTAATTTTAAAACCAGATCATCAAGGCTTATCCTTGGATCAAACAGAACAACTTTGTTCTCCCCCACCCACTTAATTAGTGTCTAACGACCTCAAACGTCGATTCACTACCCAACCCTTTCTGAAGACCCAAGACTAATAGAAATTTTTAAACAAAACTAAACATTCAAATTAGGATAAACAGTGAAGAACTTCGGTTATTCATCCTTCACTTGATCCCCCCTCTTACCAGACCCAGGATAAATCTTAGACTTAGTAAGTTTAAAATAGTATCTAACGAACTACTCGCGTTCTAATTATACCTGAACCTTGTGGATCGATTTACTATTCTCCAACCCTTGAACACAATCACTACCCCTAAGTAAGATTAAGTAAGTTAACACCTTAACTTATACTAGCCACGAGAAAGTAAAAAATCATTCTTCGGAATCGATATACTTTTCTCTCCAACCCTGAACAAATAGACCCAGGTTAAGCTAACCAAAAAAATCGTAAGAACTAACAGTTTAGGAAAATAGAAATCATTTAACAACCTTTTGCATCCGTCATCCTAAACCTTATGTCATTTAAAAACCTAGGAAATAAACAAACAATCGTTTTACACAATTGTGAAATAGATAACAAAAAATACAACCTTGTAATCACACCTCATACACAAACAGTTGGATACATTCGAACAAAACGACAAACACTAAAAAGAAAAATAATAACGAAACAAAGACAAATAACACGAAAAAGATTTTCAAAAAATCGAAACGCATTTTCAGAATCAGAAACCAACAGTTTAGACGAACTTTACAAACTAAAAGAATCAATAGATAAAAATTACCCACTTCACGATCAATTATATTTTTCTGACTCAGAAACAACTTCAAATTCATCAAAAAGAGGAAAAAGAAGAATAAAAAAGCAGTACAAACACAAACCAGTACATTTATACAATTGGAATCAACCAATTAGACACATTGATAATTACATATTAACAGTCATCGAACGAAAAAATGAGCTCAACGCACACTCCAGGTGAAGAAAGTCCAGATGATGATGAAATCTTTCCTTTTATCGTAGATGCAACCACTGATAGAGGACAGCATATATTTTGCAAAAATTTACTATTAAATTTATTTGAACCCGGAATCAGTCCATGTAAAACAGAGTTCCCAGATGTAAAAATCAAAAGACAAATCATAGACCACTACTTAAAAGATATATGCAACATAACACAACAGTATGGAATCTACTCCATAGAATTCACCTCACCAAACCATAATAATAGAAAATATACAATCCAAACAGACGATCTTGATTTAGAATTTTCAAAAGTTTTTTCAGAATATATAAAAAGCATCCAATATCATAACTCACAAAGAGCAAACTCCATATTCACCAATGAAGTTTTCGCAATAATATATAGTTATATTTCGATATTAGAAAACGAAATCCCAATAACAAATGTCTCACCGACAGAAACATCTAAACATTTAAGAGTACGACATGAAATCACACTACTCTCTAGTTATTTAAACATCATTAAAGAAAATTTCACGAAAGACGACGTTTCACAACATACAAAACACGATCTACAAAAAATTTTGGCATGGTTCATAATAGATTAGTTCACACACAATATTGATTTAATTGCACAAGCAAGAAAAAATTTTAGACCCCAAAACTCGAACGATGATACCGCTATCACAGAACAATCAGATTATGTTTGGGACCCCGAATGGTCTCATCCCGCATTTATAAGCTTCCCACAATCAATCTCAAGTCAAGCAATAAGCACGATATCTTACATAAGAGATTATGTAAAAGTAATACCATTAACCATTGATGCAACACCATTAAACTATAATACATTTTTGCCCGATACACAAAATAATAGTTTAAACTCTACAGTTATACACAATGAAAACCTCAATGGAACTAGGAATCTTACTCAACAAGATATCCAGACACCATCACACTTCATAAATGAAGAAATTGTACACACAACAACTACACAACAAAGTATTTCACCAATACGCCCAAATTTAACAACACCAAGAAATACAAATCCTTCACAAACACAGGTAACCTTACAATCAACCGTTAAACCTTCGGTTGCCCCTAAATATTCACATATGGATTACCAAACATACAGATCCATGACAATACCATCAAAAACACGCAAAACATTCACTAGAAACAACTTTGCAGACCATAATTATAATTATACACATCCATCAAAAACATATAACCAACCACAAAGAAATTTTAACCAATATACAAGATCTCGAAATTGGGATAACCCAATGACCCAACCTAATTCAATAAATTTCCAAACAAATCCTCCACAGGATCACAGTGAAAATTACCCATTTTTTCAACAAAATAAAAATAAAAAACAAACATCTTATCAAATGGATTATTTATCCTCAGATGATGATTTCTTACAACCAGATATATTTGCACCAAATACTCAAGAATATCGTAGACAAGGAATACAGAGAACACGTACAAATCATAGAAATTCTTCTCCACAACCAATAGATGCACAACATCAACAACCAATTCAACAACAAAATCTAATTAATACACAATCTTTTCAACCAATTCAACAACAAAATCCAATGACTGCAACCTCGTATCAAGCATCACAAATGCAAAATGAAATACCACTCCCATATTATCTCCAACAACATGAAATAACAAGAAACCAACTTTCGAATTTTTCTCAAATGCCAAATGCAGCAGAATCATTACAAATGACAATGAATCCATACCTTATGGGTGGATCATCAATAACATCAAACAAACCTTTAATGGTTTTCACAGGAACAGACCCTGAATACTCTGTAGAAGATTATTTAAATGCAGTAACAGCAAACCTGATTTTAAATATTGGACCTGAACCAATTAATACGCCACTACATCAAAACTGGATACATCGACGCACAGCGTTAATACAAACAAACTTAGATGGCGCAGCCCAAAAATGGTTTTCAGTACTACCTCTAGAAATAAAATCAAACTGGAAAAGGTTTACACAGGAATTTTCAAAAATGTTTGACTCCGAAAGAAACAAACAACAACAAAGAGTTTTATGTAATGAAATTCGCAGATTACCAAACGAAACCATCAAGCAAATAGCAGTACGAATCGAAACACTAGTTCGAAAAGCATATTCATTAAATACACATGACTATAAAAACACAAAGATGACAGAAATCTTAATGATGACCTTAACACCACAATTAAGGAAAATAGCAATAAAAAAGAGAGCATCCCATCCTCCTTCAATTCGAGAACCCGATTTAGATTTTCGAAAACTAGTAGACAAATTAGAACAAGCAGAAATCACGATGAAACTAGAAGAAACGGAAAATCTGAAATCACAATACGTTAACAAAATTGAAACGACTCCCACTAATATTAATAATATACAGGAATCAGAGACAGACCTCGTTGAAAAAATCACTGAAATACTCAATATTTACGAAAAGAACCCAAACTTTAAAGGCAAACCATCTTTCAAAAAATGGTGTAATTATTGCCGACGATACGGACACAGTATTTCTGAATGTAGACAAAAACAGCAAGACAATCAAAATAAACCTCAAAAATATAAAGAACCAAATAAATCATTCTATCAATACATGAAAAAAGATCAAAATCTACCGAACAAAACAGTCCACAGCAACAACAGTTCAGGAAAACCACTCCCGAACAATACAAATTATACAAGAAATCAATCACCATATAACTCAAGTTATAGAGGAAGATCACCAGAACGAAGAAACACGAACAATTCATCACAAAATCACTACAATAGACCAAATAGTCGAAATAACTACTCCAGATCAAATTCAAATACACAACGATTTGTTTCTAGATCTAATTCCCAATCAAGAAATAACTACTATCCAAACAACCAATCACGAAATTCATCATACAATAGGAATAGAAACTACTCCTATAATCGAAATAGAAGTTATTCAAACAACCGAAACCAGAATTACCCGAACAGTCAATCAAGGAATAACTCATATAATAGATCGAACTATAACAGACCAAACAATAATTACCAAAACAGATCGCGAAATAATTCACAAAATCGACACCCAAGTTATAATAATCGTTATAGAAATTATTCCCAATCACCACACCGGAATAATAATAACTATAATAATTCTAATAATCGCCACAGAAGTAGTACACCTAAACATCAAAGACAAATCAATCAAGTACAGTCTAATCCAGAAACAACATCAGACCTTCCAGGTATTGATGACACAGTAACTGATACGTTACAACTCAATCAAATAAACTGTACATCATCAGATTCAGAAAGTGATACTGAAAACACTCTTTCTATCAATATGATAAAAGTCGAAAATGACTATGAATCTGTCATATATGAACAACCCTTTCCATCACACATATATGAAAATCAATCAGAATTTCTTCAAAATTATTACACTACACCCATAAATTCCACACCAACGACGCAAGAAACAAACGAGATTAACACTACAGATCAAACCAATAAAAATACCAAAACAAAATGCTTGAATACAAACCACATTTATCAAAATATACAAAAAGAACAACCCAAAGAAAAAATTTGGACAATACCATTTCTCTTAGAAAGCCCAAGAAATAAAGAATTTCAACCACCAGACCTTGAAATAGATTTTTTAATTGATTCAGGAGCAGAATCAAACATAATAAACATCCCCACATGGAATGAAATAAAAACCTTACACCCAAAGCTAACACCTCTTGAAACCTCCAGCAAACTAGCAACAGCACAAGGATCAACATTGATAAACTACGGAAAAATCCAATTATTTCTCCTCCCCACCAGAACAATGGAACAAAGCAAAATTTTAAATAAGCCATTTAAACAAATATTCCATATCACTGACATTAAATATAATATCATTGGAATACCATTTATTTCGAAGTATATACCAACAATTAACATACTAAATAGTAAAATATTAATCAAAGATAAATATACAAAAACAAAAGAAACATCCTTAACATTTTTTCAAAGATTAAATAAACAACCACCATTCTTTTCAAAATTCTACCCGATATTTAACCAACAAAGAAAACACCTAAAACCACTATCAGGAAATATCTATAATTTTTCAATCAAACAAGTTCACCAATATGATAAAGAACAAAACAAACAAAAATTTTATATGTCAGAATTTGAATTCAAACCTATTCACAAATTTTTCAAAATCACAATCTCATCCATAAAATATTTGAAAAATTCGAATTCCGATATCATTTCCTTACATGTCTATAATAACACACCTTACCAAGTAACATTACCTTTAGGACTTTTAGGATATTGTGAAACCAACGCTACAATATCACCAATACACGAAAAAGCCTATCGCGTAAATAATATACTCCAATTACTAGATATTTGCCAATCTACAATTCTTAATGAAGAATTATCTATAAATAATATAATAAGTAACGAAAACAGAAATACGGATTATTTCACAAAAACTCCATATTTCAAACCTACATTCAACATAAGTAACTACACAGAGGACCAACAAAAATTTTTAACAATGTTTAATTTCCAACATTCACAAATAACACAAGACGAATTCGAAAAATTAGCCAAACAGCTAATTATATATTCATCAGTCTATGCAACATCAAAATTCGATGTTGGCAAAATCAGTTCATCACTACATCTCCCGTTAAAACCAGACGCAGTTTTCAAAAAACAGAGAGCAAGTAAAGTACCAATTCACTTACATGATAAAGTGAACAGATTACTCGATATTTTAGAACAATACAACATTATATCACCAGTTAATAAAGAAGAACAACCAAAAGGCAACACATTTATCAACCCCGTTATCATTCTAGCTAAAGGAGAATCATTAAAAATCGTTCTCGATGCTAGATACCTCAATTCACTCATAGATGAATCAAAATGTAATTGGCCCATTGAACCAATACAAGTTATTTTAACAAAAATAAACGGCAAATACTTTACAACCGCCGATATGAATAGTGCATACAATCAAATGCCACTAGATGAACAATCACGACGTTTAACACAATTTGTTATCGGAAACCAACAATATGAATTCAACCGCTTATTCTATGGAATATCCATAGGACCAGCAGCATTTTCAGCTTTTATGAGCAAAATTTTTAGACCACTAATACTCAAGAAAAACGCAATCACCTATTTAGACGATGTTTTTATGCAATCACAAACAAAAGACGAGATGTTCAATGTTTTAGAAAAATATCACCAAATACTTCAGAACGAAAATCTGAAGGCCGCCCCCGATAAATCACACTTCTTTTTGACAAGAGTTAAATTCTTAGGACATAATATAGAAAGAAAAACAATCACTCCATTGAAATCACGCATTGACGCTATTCAAAAACTTCAACCACCAACAAATAAAAAGAAAATCCAAGAATTTCTTGGAATGTTAAACTTTTTAAGTAAATATGTTTATAAAATGCAATTATATCTACGACCATTTTATAACATCCTTAGACAACAAAATAATTTTGAATGGAACATAGAACATCAAACACGATTTGAAGAAACAAAGAAACTTTTAACTGAACAAATTTCAAACACAATTCCAGATTCAAATCAACCATTTTATGCAATGTGCGATGCTTCGAACTTTGGCATCGGTGCAGCACTATTACAATCACATAATGGTACAAATAAAATGAACCTCATATCAGCAAATTCTCGATTATTCACTCAAGCAGAGCTACGACTCTCAACTCTAATGAGAGAATGTACAGCCATAATATATACACTGACAGAATATGAATGTCTGATACTTGGATCAAAACATCCAACAGTTCTATTCACAGACCATAAACCAATCATCTTTCTCTTTACACAAAAATCTAACCCAAAACCCAAACCACCGAGTTTACAGATTTCAACTAATTCTAATGAAATTTCCAAACTTACATATAGTTTGGACTGCAGGAAAAAATCTTGCATTACCAGACACCTTAAGTCGAAATACACCACCTGAATTACTTACACGAAAAACAACAGTTGAAATACCCAAAAACATAAAATTCTACCTTGCAGAAAACGAAACATCACCCCGATTGGAATGCAAATATGCAGTAAAAACTGATATTGAACAATCACAAATAAATAGTTTACAACATTTCCCACTTTATTTAGATTGTCAAAATAATCATTATGAAGTTGATTTACTTGGAACATCAACTTTCAAACCAATCCCATATTCTCAATGGATAAAAAATAACACCCAACAAAAACGAACAAAACAACACCCGCCTAAGAAAGACCATTTTCCACTAATTGAAAAAGAAGATTTAACTGATAAAATAAATTTATCAGGACCACAAACAAATGATTCAAAATACACAATAAATCAAGTTTTTGACCTTCACGACCCACTTGATACAATACCCTTATCTAAATTCGAAATTGAAAACATTTTTCTCCCTCCAACAGAAACGATTACAATTTCAACGCTGAAACAATATCAAAATCTTGACCCGATAATTAGACAACTGAAATCATGGCACAAATATAAAACTAAACCTATCAAAGCAGATTCAACCATTCTAGGAAACAAAACACTCCTCCGATACTTTCGCAAATTTAACAACACAACAATTAACGAAAATACAGACCTTTTAGAGTATAACCTGAATGAATCTACAGTTCCATGTCTCCCTTTAAGTATGATTCTTATAGCTTTTAATATTTCACATACACAAAATATTAAAGGACACTCTGGATCAGAAAAAACATATTCAAATTTTATACAAAATTTTTACTTCCCAAATGCACCAATTTGGATAAAAGTACTATGCAATGACTGTATAGTATGTCAACTAAATAAACCTTACCCAAATCAAAAACAAATAGCACAAAAACAAGATTTTAAAGGACAAAGTTTGTACTTTAATCATCGTATCTCATTTGATACTAAAGGACCAATTTCACCCTCATCAGAAGGAAACTCCTACATTATGGTAATTGTTGACGCATTTACACATTATGTAGCACTTAACCCAGCACCACATTGTAACGCTTATTACGCTTACACAACACTCTATGAACACTGGATAGCAAAATTTGGACTACCAGAAATTTTAGTTACAGACAACGGTACAGAATTCATAAATAATGAAATTATCACACTATGTCATTTATATAACATTAAACACAAACCACGTACATCTCATGCACCTTGGACAAACGGCTTAGTCGAAGGTATGAACCGTTCATTACAAGAATATCTTAGATGTATCATCAACGGAAATGATACCAAATATACCGAATGGTCAGCAGATGTAAAATTATTTCCCTTAGCATATAATTCACAAATAACGACAACTTTAGGAATGTCACCATATGAAATGGTTTTTAACCAAAAGCCACGCAAACCAATAATGTTTACAGCAAATTCTCATAAAAACGCACAAGGTTATTGTCAACCAAATAAAGACTCAATTTGTTATAACCTACCTTTACATACACACGATGAAGATCATTTTCATCACCCACAAATTCTTAAACTAGCCTCCGGTACACACACCGAATGGATTCTAAATAGAGATAAAAAACACAATGAAATTTATCAAAAAATAACAAAAAAGTTATTACAAAGACAAAACATTAATGAACAAATCAATTCACGTTTTACACCAGCCTCCGAATTAAAAATTGGAACATTTGTTTTAATACCTAATTTTAATACTCAAAAAGGAATTTCTAAAAAATTACAACCCCTTCGAAAAGGACCATACCAAATAATTGCAAGACCCACTGATGTCACATATAAGATTACCGATTCAAACAAAAAAGAAATCGTTCAACATCGAAACAACCTACTACCTTATTACCCAAAAGAATACGCACTCCGCGAATTAACTCAATTATATTCTTTCACAGGATTAAAAATGAGGACCACATCTGAAAAACACAGAACAAAATGATAACCCCACCGAAAATCAAAACACAAAACCAATCGCCACCAAAATCAATACACAAAACCATAAAGAATCACCAAAACAAAGAAAACATAGAAAAATGACCGAACAAATAATACTCCAAGAACAAATCGACAAATCGGAAAATCGAAAAACAACAAGACTCCGAAATCAACCACGTAAAAACTATAAAATATTCATCCCCCAATCTAAAATTTTAAAGAAAGTGGAATTTCAAAAGTAATTTTAACATTATACTTCACTATCTTGAAACCTTTGAAACATTTTTCATTTACATTTTTCAAAATAACATGCTGACAAGTACGTAATAATTCTAGTTCAAAATAGACCAATAGGATTCATCCAATCCGTCACTTTCTCTAACTCAAACTAAGACCAATTAGACGAATCATATAGAACTCCAGGCACATCTATAACTATAACTTTACGACCTCCAGGTCAAAAATAAGCAAACCACTCCAACTTGACAACTAAAATAAATATCACCATAATACCGTACCCCTCCCTTATCTAATAACCCAAAGATCAACAATATTTCCCCAACTCAGACCACGAATACCCCCAAAGCAAATTTGTTAACTTAGCCTAAAGTAACAAAATGAACATTTTAATTAGCCTAAAGTATAAAAATCTCACCATACCCCGGATCATTTGACAAACAAAAATAAAGAAAAAGACGACCTCCCAGTCACCATGAAAATTGCCCCCAACAATTTTTTACAAAACTCAACCCACTTGTCAAAAAACTAATAAATAATCCGACCACACTAGAAAATCGCCTCAAACAGCAAAAAATATTCGACCAAGAGATCATTTCTTAAATGCTCTTCTCTCAATCAGTTACTCAAATACTCATAAATCTTAAACATTTTTTTACAATACTTGAAACCTTTATAATATTTCTTTTTGATATACTTGAATCTTTTCTAATAATCCTAATCATTTTTTGTAACATTTTTTTAATTTTCTACACTATACTCGAACTATTCCTCCAACTTTCCAAAACCCTTGATTACATCCACAGGTACGATTCATATAACTTGTCTAAATGATACGAACAATTTTCAGTAGAACCGATATTTTTTTATTGTTTGTAATTTTCATAACATTTTTATCATCCCTCATTTTGACAATATGTAAATGTATAAAGAAAGCAATCTTCACATTTGCCCTAGCAACAATCCTTCTAATTCTTTTTTTGGAAGAATACTATAATAAACATAAACCTTCCCACTAAAGTAACAATTCAAAAATCCATCAAAAATTGCTACCCAACAGTCACAGAACCAGTCTTCACCGACATCATCCCAAGATAACCAAACACCACCTTCAACTACTCAAAATCCTCAAACATCTACACGAATTTCTTTTCAAGACAATCCATACACTTTTGAAGAACGACATGCTCGTTTATCAGAACCACTAGAACCAGTTCAACGACAAGCACCTCTAAGCGAACCAACATATAACCTATACCCAACACTACCACAAGAACTAAGTAGAATAAGAAATTCTAGTCAAAACCAAAATACAGTCGAAATAAATAGACAAATTATACATCCTCGACGAAACAGAAATCTTCAAACTCCCCGAGTTCATTTTGATATACCTCAATCCCCATCACAAAACACTCCAGAAAACCCCATTGGTATATTACCAGAAACCCCTACGCTTCTTTCACAACGTAGCACCTCAAGCCTACCATCAGATTACTTAGGTTCAACACCAACATCTGAGCAAATACGTGAAAATCCTTTCAACCCCACAAACCAAACATCACGATTTCCATATTGGACTACACATTCATTTACACAAGGTGAACCAAAATTAGTCAATGACCCCATAGATATTTCTACGGATACAACAACATCCTCATCACTACCAGAAACATTATCACTACCATCAACACCATCAATAAGCCAATTTTCACCACCACCCTTTAACTTAAATTTTCCAAATAATCTCGACGCCAAATATCGAGAACAATCATCAATAAATATTCCTTTAAGACTAGATTGGAATACATTTACAGCACCTCCACCACTATTTGGACAACATCAAGAAAGTAACCGCCTTCATAACTGGGCACTTAATAGATTACAATATCGCCAAGATATTCACAACGATATCCGTGATCACAATATTCAAATACTCCAACAAAACAGTTTACAATTAAAGTTTGAAATAACAGTTAAGTTAAATAATATTACCCAACATCCCTACCCATTAAATCCACCTAACATAACAGCTCAATCACTACCACCACCGTTTATAACTACTGAAGTAATATACAAATACGACAGATATACCAAAAACACAATTGGCTACATTACATTTTATAATCCATACTCAGGATTATCATACACATGTATATTCTAAAATTATTAATTTTTCTCCAACTCCTTTTTCTAGTAATCTCAAATCAAAACATAAACCCTTCTCCTCGTACAGGACCACAAGATTTATTAGTAACACATTACGATTGTGAAGAAAATGAACAAAAAACACTACATAAATATGCAATAAATCAAGTATCACAATGTGAAACAGAACCACAAGCTATAGAAACCACAGATGTAATAGCAACACTCTATTCAAAAGCCCGAGCAACAACAGTTACAGGTTATAAATTCACAGCAACATTTTCCGAAAAGAAAGTACATTGTTCACAAGTCTCGAATGGAAACAAAAACCGACTTGACCATGAATCATTCTATCAAAGTAATATAGAACGTCTTTTACATCTCAATCCCGACGATTGTAAAAATGAATTACTTAGACTAAACATCACACAAAATAAAAACTCCCAAAGAAAGTTAGTTAATTTTCAAGTTTTTCCAGACTCTGTACATCAATCACAACTTGAAAGACATCAAGGACATATAAAACTAGACGAAAAATACCCGTATAACGGCGCACACGGACGATTAACCTATGACCTACACGATAAACATTGGATACCACACATTGGTATAAATGACCCATCAAACTGCAAAGCAGACACAAAAAATAAAGGATACCAAGAAATAATGTTTTTCGATTGGAAAATACAACTCGAAAAAATACAACTAACACGAGATTTATCAGATAATACAATGATCTATCAAGGAATCCGATTACCTTGTAAAAATGATCAAGGTTATTGCGACCCTACAACGAGAACACAAGCAACAATTGTTTGGTTCCCCGAAGATACATGTACAACATTTCAAGTAGCAAAAATACACGCTCGTATGATAAAATTTCACGAAAAATATTTTATACAATCAATTCCATATGAACAAGTCCATCCATCACGAAAACTAAGTTCTAATTTTAGAAACATAGACAATATAGAAAATAAATTGACACGTTTTCAAATATATCAAGAAACAGAACTTGCATGTAAATACAGGAATCCACTTCACAGAACACAATACTCTGAAATATTAGTTGAATACGAAAAAGGATTCGACATGACCACTGGAAAAGTAAAAATCGACCCATATGCAACAGGTCATCCTCTAAACGAAGGAACATCCTATATACCAGTTAATTTTGAAAAAAGCAACGGACAACCTGGTGGACATCTAAAACCCCATGACACCAGAAGCACACGCTTACAAGAATTATCACTAATGAATACTACATATTTCGGTAATATCCACTATGATATTCATTTAGATATGAAACTAGATTATACAATTAGCCGAATTTTTCAAGAAATGTCACTCTCCGAATTAGAAACACTACACCACCTATGCGAATTAGAACGAACACAAATATTACAATCACTTGCACTAGCAGTATTAAAAATACCCTATGCAGGATACTTATTATCTGGAAATAGATCAAATTTTTTAGACTATGAAGGAAACATCTTATGGTTTTATACTTGTACTAAAAAAGTATCACCACTATACGTTTTTGAAGATAAACGATGTTATAAAAGAATCCCTATCTTTTATAAGAATAAAGTACATTTCGTGGATACACTTTCACGAAGAACCTATTTCTGGGATACCGCAGTCCCATGTGGATCAGAAAATAGCCACAATGTAGTACAACTAAACCCTGATGAAAATAAATATTATCTTCTCACTCCATATCCCACATTAATGCAATCACTCAAAAAATTTTCACCAGAAAGCATTCGCGCTATTGCTCGAAACCCAAATATAGACTTACAATCAATAGGAATCTATTCAAAATCAGATATTCAACATCACATTAGAACACAACAATTCCAAGAATTATTAACACAAATGGACACTATACAAAGACAATCAATAGACCAAAATTTACGCAAACTTGCAGAAACCGCAGGATTTGCCGATATCTACACGCAAGACTATAGCGGATATTTTAAAGACATTAAAGATTATATATATCTAAACGGTGAAAAATACCGTCCCCAAGATATATCACCAATTAACATTTTTAGCTTTGTTACACTCAAAAATGAGATCCTCGATTTTCTAGGATGGCCCTACTACATCTTAGAAAAATTGACTATTTTATACGCAATGTTTAACTTTATTGGATTTCTTTTCTCACTTTTAAAAGGAATCTACAACACATGTGCTATACACACACAAGTAAACAGACAAGCAAGCGTAGCACGCATACTCTTTGCAGGATTTTTTGGAATCTTTTCTACATCTATTAACAAAATTCTTTTAGACGCACAAATAAAAGAATATAACACAAAAATAGCAACACGACAAAATACATACGACGAAGAACATAACAATGTAGACATAACGCCAACGGCACCACAATTACCACCCCTACCAAATAACCATCCACTATCCCTAGTCCCACGAAATTTTCGAAATTTAGCTATCACACATAATCCAAATTTTCGACTCACCACATCACAAAGTCCCATCCAACATATAATGACACACCAGTCACAAGATGATAATACTTATGAACAAATTATTGAACAACCCCATACCACCGCTTTTCAGTCTCAAAATAATCATTTTTTTAGCCCACGATGAGCCGCCAACTTGGATCACTACACCGATCAAATTCCCACCCAACCAATCTTACCTCTCCAATCCCAATAATACCACTTTTTGCTTTTCCGCCACCCGATTTCACATCTAGTAATGTAACATCAGGCATGAATTCCGACACTAATTCACACATCTCAGTTTTATATTCCATCTCACAACTCAATAACCCGAATATTGAAACCCCCGATGAATTTGCCGACTCAGAACCATCCCCATCCAATAATTTTCATAACTCTTCTAATTTTTCTCAACCCCCTTTTCAACCCATATTATCCAATAACCCTGACCCCATCACTCCCACACCCTCGTATGCTTCCCAAGTTACCCCAACCTACTCCTCATACCATTCTGACCAATCATCTCATTCTCCAGACACCCCCCGAATCTCCCCAGAGCTAGATAATTTTATTACCCTTCAACAACAACCCTACCACCTTAATACCCCAACCATAAACCAAATCTCCTCCACAATAAATTCATCCAACCCCCCTACCCCTACACCCTCTTCAAATTATACTGAATCATTAGCACCATCATCCACATCAACTGAATCTTCACTCAACACTAATAGAGCTTACCGCACTTTTAAAAGAAAGTTCCCCAACCATCCTTTCCCAGCAAAACCAGGAACAGCCCGTGAATACATCAACCACCCCAAGCATACTAACACAAAAGAATTTTTAGCCATCACCTTACCCTCATTCCCACAATACACCTTAAACACCCCCCACGACACTAACGAAACACGCAACTTTGTAGATGAATACGTTTTAATGCCCACTCTCTCTTGGACCTCATATTATCATTTTACTAACCCTCTTTGCTTACCTTTATCTAACACTCACATCGATATAGAGCGAAATACGGACATGCTATATCGACTCACTACACCACTAACCGCTAGACAATTTACTTACGTTGGATATAAAAAATCACTAAAAACACACACTGCACCTA
This sequence comes from Symsagittifera roscoffensis, assembly GCF_963678635.1. Taxonomy (NCBI): domain Eukaryota; kingdom Metazoa; phylum Xenacoelomorpha; order Acoela; family Convolutidae; genus Symsagittifera; species Symsagittifera roscoffensis. Next base: position 50,942,171 of record NC_087062.1, read on the forward strand.
GAGCTAACGAATATACACTCGAATACTATGATCACAACATCATCAGAGCTAACCAAGATCAATTCTTAGACGACGATCGCTTCGCTAATCCACAAATCACCGAGAAATTTTTCATTAAAACACCATATGTATTTACACTAAATATCTTCGATCGCAAGTTTGACCACATTATTTCAGAAGCACTAACAGACACACAAGCATACGAAAGTTTTAAAGAACGCTTCCAAATATTTTCACTAACCTTTCATTTCCTTGCACCACACGAAAGAGATTTACACTGCTCACACGATATTATGTTGCGCACTAAACAAACCCACACATATAGTTATTATCGCTTCATCCAAAATCACTTTGACCTACACACACCCTCTAGACAACCACACCATCGTTTTCAATTCATTAATTCCAAATACACTTCACCATTTTTCCTAAATTTCACATATTGCATTAAAGATACTAACCTTCATGGTATTCTTCGTAATTATGACCCCATAACCCAAATGTACATCTTCTGTCCCATCACCAAGACCTTCAACGCCGAAGAATCCCGACCCTTCCTTATCCCGCACGAGTTTGTACAACCTATAGAAATCCCAATTTTAGAATTCATCCACAACACTAAATTCAATCACAAATTATATAATCTAATCCAAAACACACCTTATGAGTTTGCAGTTGGCACTGAAGAACTAACCACTATTAAGGCACTTCAATTGCTTTGGCCACTGCTTCAGACTAAAAATATCATCCGCATCTTAGCTAAACTACTAACAACTTCAGAACTAATTCACGACATCTTCCCCCACGGTTTTTTCCCCGACGACTAACAGGTAAGTATGAATTAAATGAATATAACTAACTAATTGAAATATTACAAACTCACCATACTTTATTCATGTTTTCTTTAGATTTTTAGCCTTCATCCGACGATCACCTACAAAAACCACAAAAGACAAATAAAAATCGCAAATTTCATCGAACAGATTTCAAAAATTCTATTAATCTCTTACACTTATAAATTTATAAATTTAATACCAATGCAGTAAATTCATTTCTAAAATTTTCCCCACAAGCAGTAAATCTAATTATAATGAAAATTTGTATTTTAAAATTCCCCCATAACTAGCAGTAAATTTCCAAATTCTATGCAGTAAATTAATAAAATGCAATTGCAGTACTAACCTTTTGATATTTTCATTCAATCGCACAGAAATTCTATCCACACTCGCACAACTCGCCCACGAAGAATTGTTTAAAATAATGAATTTCAGTTTCAAGTTTTCACACTCAACAACTCTAACATATAATAACATGTTTCAAACCTTCCTTTAACCCGGTTGGAAAGGAATCATATACTAAACAAAACTAACCAACGCAGCTTACTAAATACCACAAATCATAGAATAACAGCATGACTAAGAAAAGGAAACCAACGGTACCCAAACCGGATTAACCCAGTTTAAAACTGGATAATTTATTCTTTTGAGGACTATTATAAAGTCTAAGAAAGAAATAATAAAACACAAAAAAGTCGAAAGACAAACCCATACCACAAACAATTTGATTTTTGAAAAAAGGACACAACCAACAAAACATAAGAAAAATCACAACAAACCCAACATAAAACGTTGTCACATAACAGGACCCCTCACAAAAACCGCATGAAATCATACTCCCACTCCTGGCCTAACCCACCAGGAAGGACGTCCTGAGCATGCTCTATAGCCGGCCTAACCCACCGCGCTACATCCACGCTTTGTGACCACACCTCTATTTTTAATAAGAGCTACTCAAGTGTGAGTAACTCTTCAAAATAACCGAACTAAAACAAAAAGCTTTTGTGAAAACAACTAACTAAAATCATTATTAAAAAATATTAAACTAATAAAAGTTTTATAAAATGTAAAATCACATGATGCAATACATAGATCAGAATACAACACCAAGGACGAACATCAAAAGACAAAACGACCCCACCACACTCGAGAGAGAATGACCAACTACAATCAATATGCCGCTCACAATCACAACTCAAAGGATTTAGAGTACGACTTGACCTCGCAGAAAAGGACTTCATTGAACTAGACCAATGACCACCTCGATGACCCAAGTGTACGTACAGATCCGAGTAACCAGGCATCCCCTCCACGCACAATCTCCACGCCATTCCCAAGCTAGATCAGACACAAAAGAAGTTCTCCCCGAAGAACAGAAAAACCTGACATAGCCAACCATTCTGAAATCAGAATTGATTTTGTTGCAGAGACTCAGTCGTTGTCACAAGAAGAACACAACGTCTTATGTCCCTAACTCCAGCTTCCTGAAACTTCTTTAACAAAGAAGAAGCGGAAGAAAATTATGATGTTCACCAAATACCAACGTCCATCATCCATCCTTGAATTACAGAAGAACTGTTCTAAAAAACTCTGTAAAACCCGGATGGGTGGAACCTGATCTAAACTATATTTTATGATTGGATAAATTAAATGTTTTACCAATGTAAAGTATTTAATATTAACCAATCACGATCCATCTAACTAACAACCCACTTATTTGTAAGTGCTGAAGTTACTTGTAATTTCAGCACCAGAGAGATTTGAATTTAACTTAGAAATTAGTTGGACTCTCCCGAGCACTTCAGCAGCCGCAATAAACCAGTATACCCTAGATCTATTGAGCCTAGCAGAGACTAGTTAAACAACCTGAGACTAGATAGTATAAGAGTAAGATTAGGATCGGTATTAGACTAAGAAGTTGCACGAATCTATCCGGCCGAAAATAAGATAGCGTGACGAGCAGACGGTGTACCCTATCCGAAATTACTCTATGAGTTAACCAACTCGGTCCTAACTCAATTCACACAATCATCCACATCCACCGAAACACCTAGTAGCACTCACCGAGTTTATCGCACTTTTAAACGAAAATTCCCGAATCACCCATTCCCGACCAAACCCGGAACAACCTGCGAATATATTAATCACCCGCAACACACAAAACCGAAAAAATTTCTTGCAATCACCTTACCCTCATTTTCACCATATACATTAAACACACCTAATGATACTAATGACACACCTAGTTTTGTAGATGAACATGTTTTCATGCCAACACTTCATTGGACAGCTTATTATCATTTTACTAACCCCCTTTGCCTACCACTAACTAATACTCATGACAGCATAGAAAGAAACAAAGACATGTTATATAGACTCACTACAACACTAACACCTCGACAATTTACTTAGGTAGGTTATAAAAATTACTAAAAACATTCACTGCACCCCGAGCTAACGAATTTACCTTAGAATATTACGACCATAATATCATCCGACGCAATCAAGACCAATTTTTAGATGAAGACCGCTTCGCTAACCCGCAACTAACAGAAAAATTTTTCATCAAAACATCATACGTATTCACACCTAATATTTTTGATAGAAAGTATGATCACATCATTTCAGAATCACTAGCTGATATTCAAGCTTACAAAAGTTTCCATGACAAATTTCAGTTATTTTCACTAACCTTTCACTTTCTTTCACCACAGGAACGCGATTTGCACCGTTCCCACGATATTATGTTACGCACTAAACAAACCCACACATATACATACTATCGTTTTATACAAAATCATTGTGATTTGCATACCCCATCAAGAAAACCTCACCATCGTTTTCAGTTTCTAAATCAAAGTACACGTCACCATTTTTCCTTAATTGTACATATTGCATCAAGATACAAACCTTCACGGCATCCTCCGCAACTATGACCCCGTTACCCAAATGTATATATTTTGTCTTGAAGACCCTTAATGCCGAAAAATCCAGACCCTTCCTTATCCCGCTTGAATTTATCCAGCCTATTGAAATACCAATTTAGAATTCATTCACAATACTAAACACAATCATAAAAAATATAACCACATTCAAAACACACCTTATGAGTTTGCAGTAGGCACCGAAGAACTAAACACCATTGAAGCACTTCAATTGCTTTGGCCACTGCTACAAACTAAAAACATCATACGCATACTAGCCAAATTACTAACAACATCAGATATGATACACGGCATCTTCCCCCACGGCTTTTTCCAGAAGATTAACAGGTAAATATAATTTAAAATACTCTTCACTAATAAATTTAAATTAGTACTAACCATTTTTTTATCAATGTTTGATTTATATTTCTAGTCTTCACACCACGATCACCTACAAAACAGAAAAGAAAATAAAAATACAAACTTGTTAAATTCTCTAGAAAATATTTTTAATTTCTTGCACTAAATAATGTAATAAAATTCATACCAAATGTGGTAATTTGATTTATAAATTATTTCCCCACAAAGCAGTAAAATTAAATACGATGAAAATTTATAATTTTAAAATTTCCCCAAAACGCAGTAAAATTCAAATTCTATGCAAAAAATTGATAAAATGAGAAAGCAGTACAAACCTTTTTCAAAAATTTTCATTCACTCGCACAAGAATTCTATCCAATCTCACACAGCTCGCCCACGAAGAATTGCTTAAATAATGGTTTTAATTTTCAAGTTTTCACACTCAACAACTGTAACATACGATAACAAGTTTCAAACTTTCCTTTAACCCGGTTGGAAAGGAATTATATACTAAACCAAACTAAACAACGCAGCTTACTAAACACCACAAATCATAAAATAACAGCATGACTAAGAAAATAAAACCAACGGTACCCAAACCGGATTAACCCAGTTGAAAACTGGATAATTTATTCTTTTGAAGACTATTATAAAGTCTAAGAAAGAAATAATAAAACACAAAAAAGTCGCAAGACAAAGCCATACCAAAATCAATTTGATTTTTGAAAAAGGACACAACCAAAGTAACATAAGAAAGACCAACATAAACCTAATATAAAACGTTATCACAAAACAGGACCTCTCAAAGAAACAGCATGCAATCATACTCCCACTCCTGGCCTAACCCACCAGAGAGGACGTCCTGAGCATGCTCTATAGCCGGCCTAACCCACCGCGCTACATCCACGCTTTGTGACCACACTTCTATTTTTAATAAGAGGTACTCAAGGGTGAGTAATTCTTCAAAATAACCGAACTAAAACAAAACGCTTTTGTGAAAACAACTAACTAGATTCATGATTAAAAAACCGAACTAACATAATTTTATAAAATGTAAATCATACTTTGCAGTATATAGATCATACACAACAACAAAGACGAAAATCCAAAGACTAGATGATCCCATCACACTCGCACAAAAGAATGGCTAAACACAACCGACATGCCGTCCACAATCACGACTCAAAGGATTTAGAGTACGACTTGACTTCGCAGAAAAGGACTTCATTGAACTAGACCAATGACCGCCTCGATGTACAAGTATACGTACAGATCCGAGTTACAAGGCATCCCTTCCACACACGATCTTCACGCCATTCCCAGATGAGGTTGCACACAAAACAAGTTCTCTACATAATACAGAAAAACCTGACATAGCAAACCATCTAGAAATCGGATTGATTTCATTGGGGATCACAGTCGTTGTCGAACGACGAAACAATAACTTCCTATTCCTGATTCCAGCGTCCTGGAACGTTCTTCCTCTAGAGGAACCGGATAAGAAAATGATGTTCGCCAATCACCAACGTTCATCATCCATCCTTCAAATTGCAGAAAGAAAGATAGTTCTAAAAAACTCTGTAAAACCCGGATGGGTGGAACCTGATCTAAACTACATTTTATGATTGGATAAATTAGATATTTTACCACTGTAAAGTATTTAATATTAACCAATCATGATCCATCTAACTAACAA
>NC_087062.1:50948186-51037683 GCF_963678635.1 Symsagittifera roscoffensis
GCATTGTTTATGTTTTATTGCTAGGTATCAATTGTATTGCACTTAAACAAAAATTAACGGTTGCGAGGAAATTATTGGGGCTAGGCTCGGGGTTTAAACAATCGTCGGGTGTGTCCTACTGAGTGGTCATTCAAAAGGGAGTTAGTGTTAAAGACTGTTTGGGTTGAGTCGTAAGAATCCATGTGTGGTGAGTTAGATGAAAAACTGGGGATGAAAACGGATAGGGGAGGAAGATGTGGGTTCTGAGATTGAGGATAAGAGTGGGCTGTCGGTTCATAGGTGGGCTAAGTAGATGATTGTTTTGAGAACGAAATTTTTTTGTGTGTGGTTGTTTGGTAGTTTGTTCGTATGTTTTATCAAAGTTTTGTGTTTGAAATAAATGTGTGTTATGAGGCTTTGTTGCATATTACTTTTTGTTGATTGCGTTGTGCTGCGATAAGTGTACTTCTGCAACTTGGTCGGTTGATTTGTAAAGAGTGTTGAATTGAAAAAATGTGTGAAATTGATGGTGTAGAAGTTGTATTTTCTTGTGAAGTGTCGTATGTGTTGGGTTTTGTTGATAGTTTTTTTTGAATTATAATCACTAATTTGAGAATCGAGAAGGATTTTTATTAATTGATCCAGAGAAAATGTCGAAAAAACCTCTCTTGCTACTCTGGCTTTTTCTTGCTACTCTGGCTTTTCGTTTTATATGTGTGTTTTTTGCGCATGTGTTATATGTTCATTCAAGTAGTGAAAATAAAAATCTTATAGATTTAAACATGGAGTGCTAGCGTTTTTATGTGTAAAAAGCTAAAGACTTTGATTGGTGAAATGTCTTGAGGTCATTGTTTTTTCTTCATTTAGATAACGGTAATCCTTGATGTCTTCAAATTATCCATTATTATCTTGTCTTTAATTTTCGGAGAAACCGGCTGTTTCAGCTAGTTTTCGGAGTTTTTGATCAATTGATTGTCTTTGGATAGTGTCCATTTTTGTAAATAGTTCTTGAAATTTTTGAGTCCGAATGAGATGTTGCATACCTGATTTTGAGTATATACCGATAGATTGTAGATCTATGTTAGGTTTACAAGACATCGCTCCTTTGCTTTCGTTTGTAATTTTCCTTTAAGGTGGCCTTAAAGTTGTGTATGGTGTAAGAAGGTAATCTTTATCTTCCTTTGGATTAATCTGTATTACATTGTGGCTATATTCGGAGCCATATGGGAGAGCTGTAACTCAAAATCGTGTTCTCCGAGATAGGGTTTTTACGAGACAGTACTTTATTTTTGAAGATTATGAATATTATTTGATAGCATCATTTATCTTCGAAAACATGTAGTGGTAAAACTTTTGTAGTGCATGTATAATACCGAAGTGTGTTTCCTTGGTAATAGATAAATTTTGAGAGGTTACCTGATAGTAGCTATCCTGCATAAGGTAGCCTTAGAACTGCTAATGTGAGAGATTTTAATCTTTGTGTTCGTTGTATTTCACATAAGTGATGTAGTGTTTCAAGTTTGAATAGTGAAATTTTTTGAAAAATTATACTTTTTGTGTAATCAAGTTTCATATCAACATGAATGTCATAATGAGTTGCGCCACACAATGTGTTGTTCATTAATAATGTTTCTTGTAAACTTGTATTGTCACTTTTTTTTGGTAGGAATATTCCTCCTATGTTTCCATTAGATATATGAAATGTAAATGTTTTTATAAAAAATTTCATCCAATCGTTTGCTCAATAGAAATTATGATTTTTCCTGTGTTCTTGTCAAATTGTTTAGTATATGCAACGAGTTTTTCTGAATATTGTGTGCAAAAAGTGGTTTTGGACATTCACATGCTAGTTCTGTGTCAAGGTAGATTTGAAAACCTGTCAATTTATTTTCTATTCCTACGATATTTTCATATGGGTTTGGACTTCATCGTTTTCTATCAAGATTTAATTGTTCAAATGGTATAGATTCGATCAAATGTGACTTTGTTGTGATTTTATATCATTCTTGATTGACTTTAAGTAACTTGGAAAGTGGTACCAGTGTCGTCACAATGATTGCCTGCGTTCGAGTGGTGGTGTCGCAATATCCTTGATCGTTTTACAACCTAAACGAACACCTTGATAGATTATTGAGTTGTCTTTTAATATTTTCTTGATAACTGGATTTTTTTGTTATTGCTTCACAATTTGATGTGTTATTTATTCCTAATGGCAATTCAGTTATAAACATTTAATTCAAATGTTAATCTTCCATGTGCACCAATTCTGGGAACTTTTCATTGAGCTAAATCTGGCCTTGTTGTTGTTCAAATTGTGCTTGGTTTGCTGGGGCTGGAAAAAAAAGAAATGTTTCTGGGTCAAGATGGAATAATCTTTCTATATTTCTTTGATTGTATCATCCATGGGTGAATCTATTTTTGAGTCCGTTCGAAACTTGATAACAATATTTTTTCTTTCCAGAAATTTTTCCCGTGAACTTATAATCTGTAAGAGTTGTAGCGCGAGCTTTTGAGTACAGTTTTGCAATCACTTTCGTTGATTTAGTTTTTTGTGATTCAATCTCGCTCAGTGTAACCTGAATAGTTGCGTTTTTATGTAGCGTATTTGGCTGGTGGTCTTGGCAATCATAATGAGTTACGAGGAAATTCCGGGGTCCTGTTCTTGGCGAGGGATGAGTATGGTTTGTAGTTTCAAGATTGACTAGGATGGAAATTTAGTTTATTGATAAAAGATACAAATTATACTAAATAGGATAGTGCTGAAAAGGGATTATAGAAAGTTACATAGTCTATTGTCTTTTTGATGTATCCGTCGTATTTATAAATAAATTCTGTGCATAAAAATGGAGGGGGTAATGATTGTACAGTTTTCTCTGAGGAAGATAATGGTAATGGGTGATGTAATAAGTTATTTAGATCTGGTGTTATTTCAAACTTTTGAACCAGACTTTGCTGTGAGAGTATTTGAATTTAATCTTCTTGAATGTCTTTATGTAGATCGTGTCTATATTCTAGTATTTTCATTGCCCAACTATGGAGGCGGCTACCGTCGAGATGTTGTCCAAATAATGGAGATAGTGCTACAAAAGAATTACAATCTAATCGAAGTGGTTTAGTTGTGTTTTTCACGTCTTGATATTGTTCGTTTAATTGATTTGAACAATTTGTTGTAGAGGTATTTAATGGTGTTAAACCTGTTAACGAAGGTGTTGATGGAAGAGAAAGTGTTTCAGGTAAGGACATGGTTGTATATGGGGAACTTTTTATCAATTCATTTACAAGGTTTGATTCGCATTGAGTAAATGTATAGTTCATCCAAAGGGCTATTCTACCTGAGTTAGTTGAACAATTTTTCTCTAAATTGCTCAAAAGTTGGTGTTGAACCTAAGTAATCTGATAGAATGTTAGGTGTAATTTATTAAAATGATGTACGTGTAGGCGGGGGAGTGTTTTGGATTGTGTTACTGGGGTGTTGATGTTGGTGATGAAGGTATGTTGAATTGAATTCTGGGAGTTGTTAGGTTTCTACTTCGTCGAGGATGAATTATTTGTCTGTCTATGGTGATAATTGGATTTTGATTTTGAATTTAATGTCACGTTCGGTTTGCTATGATGAATAGAACTTTTATGTTGGTTCGTACTGTGATTCGCTTTGGGGTGCGTGGCGAATGGCTGGTATCACTGATTCTGATAACGATGTATGTTTTTCTTCAAAATTATGTGGGTTTGCTACATAAGACATACGAGTAAATGATTGGGGTTGATTTGATTGGACTGTTGTAGGGGTGTTGGCTGGGGATTTTGGGATGCGTTGGCAGTTGGGTAATTTTCGATCTCCAATTTTTTATTAATAGTTTAACGATAATTTATGGTCCTGCAAATAATGTTCTACAAGGATTATTGTTTAAAATATTGTTAGTACGAGAACACTTTTTGCCTTTTCGATGCGTTAGTAAAGAGTCAGGATGGGGGAAGCTACTAATGATAACAAATTTAAAGAAAGTATCAAAATTTCTCTTTTTAATTAGATGTCGTACTATTTAGAGAAAAAGTACTTATTATCGTACCTGGTTAGGAAAAGATAAAATTAGGTCTGACTTAGGGTGTAAATAATAAGGAATTGTCTAAAAACAATAACAAAAATGGTTGTCGCGAAAGTTAAAAAGATGATTTAAAAAAAAGCAAAAAGTGAGAAGTATTGACTAGACATAAAAAGAGCATTCGAAAGTGATTTGCTTTCCAATTTTTTCTTACTTTTTTTTTATTTTATTGAGCGTGGCCGGATTTTTTGTTGATTTTTGACAAGAGAGTCGGTTATGAAGTGGGTTGGGGGAAGGGACGTCTTGAGTTTGGGGAAAATTTTTTCTGATTATTGTTCTTATTGATGGGATAACTAGGGGTGTTTTTTTCAGATAGCTTGTCTTTAGGTTGGGTCAAGCAGGGTCTATTTCTTGTCCTGGTTGTAAAAATTTCACTTACAATAAGCAAGAAATCAGTTATCACGTGGCTAAGAATTATGCTCCATCAACTTCGATTTGCTCGTCTTGCGAAAAAGAGCTTTCGAGTTACTAATCTCTCCAACAACATCGGAGAAAAGTACATGGAGCAAAACAACGGAAACAAAGCGATACTGTAGCGGACTTGAACCAAATTGTGGAGGAGTAAGGGGATGATAGAGAGAAATTCAAAAAGAATTTGAGTGCGTTTCAACATTTTCTGGTGGATACGGAGATGGAAAACCGGATACATAGGGTTATTAATTTTTAAATGTCCAATTAGATACCAAAATTAGCAACGAGAAGCTTGAAGAAGTCTTCATCATTCAACCTCGTTTCAGCCGCAAAAATAACAATTGCTCTTGGATTTGTTTTTTGTAATGTCAAAACTGGAGAATATAGGTATTACTACGCACTCGAAATCAAAAGTTTTTTTTCGAAATGTCACATTTTATGTGTACAAAGGTGGATTTGATTACAACCCAGAAAAAATGAGAAAATTTTACACTGTGGAACAATGCACTCAAGAACGTCAGAACATTAAGTGGAGGATCAAGTTGATTGCAATTGTTACTGTTTTTGCTGCACTGCTAAACAACACATCCCAATTGGATGTCCGGAATCTGTCTTACCTGAACCTTTACTACGACATACTAGAAAACTGTCTTTTATCGGATAAAGACGAACAACCCTAAAAAATTATCTTTATCTTTTCCGTGCTCTAACAATCGACCTACACGGTCATAAAAACCTCGATGCTCATACCTCTCAGTTACTTACAGAGTTTATATCAAAATCTGGATATGATCTGAAGATTTTTTGAGGAGTTACCCTTGATGATTTACCTCTTGTCGTGGGAATATTTGAACGCAGCATTTTCATTTATGAGTTGATAAAACATTGAAGTTGCTAAGATTCATACAAATGATATTGATTATTTCTTCAAGTGTTTTCGATGTCCTAGCTGTGACTATTTTTTCAAAAGATCAGACGTATTCAACAAAAATCCAATCAGATTTAGAGATCGAGTCCGACAAATTTGTCCCAAAAAACATGCATACACGTTATGTGAAACGAAATTCGAGAAAGTCGACGGCTTCAACATTCCTTACACCGAAGAACAAATTATTTAGCAATGTAGCAATCTTTGACTTCGAAACAATTTGTGTACCCACAGACGAATCGAAGGCAGCCAAAACAACTTTTTCGATTGGAAAGCATCCCACTTCTCCATTTCAATATCTTGATGGTTGCAAGATGAACCAATATTCTTGTGTGAAAAAGATCCAGAACTCCTATTTATTATTTTTGTTTCGAACTTAGAATTTCTGGCTTGAAAGTTACAATTGAGAACCAAGTTTCAAGAAATTGAAAACACTGTCATTGATCGAGTCAACAAGATTTGTGATAAACTCAACGCTAGAACTTTAATCAAAAATGTGTTTAAGAAGGAGAGGAGGATGATATGCCGACACATTTCTTGAGAATTAAAAAAAAATGTGTTTAATCAGAATGTGTTTAAGATGGAGAGGAGGATGATATGCCGACACATTTCTTGAGAATTAAAAAAAAACCAGCTGATAGACTTATAACAGCATTAAGAGTGCTATTTTAATAGCTTTCCGTTGTTCGGATTTAATAGCGGCAGATACGATCTGAACCTTATGAAATCTTATTTGATCCCGTACCTTATATGTGGTAAAGAAAACGAACCAGCAGTCATTAAAAAAGCAAATGACTTCATATCCTTCAAATCCGGAGATTAAAATTTCTAGACAAAAAACGTTTCTTGGAGGAGCAACAACATTAGATTTGTCTCTGAAAGCTTATATTCCAAAAAGAAACCAAAGTTTTTTCCCCGTACGAATGGTTTGACAGTCAAGACATGCCTGACTGTGTGTAAATACATCCATATGAATTTTTTTTATCAAACTGAGAAATCACAACCCTCTCGAGAGAGATTTCAACTATTACCAAAAACTGGTTAATGGAGGACTTGATCAACAAAAGGCGCTGAAAATTATTCTTACTTGAAAAGCAACTCGGAACAACACAACAAGATAACTTTCAAAGACTTCTTACGATGGTATAACAACAAAGATGTTTTTCCTACTTTTCAAGCTATGCTACAAATTATAGAATCTTACCATGATAATTGACATGCTGAAACTGGGATGTACGCTTCCAAATCTTGTAAATATCTGTTTACACAAATCGACAAATTCTACCCGTTCTTCGAAGGAGATAAGGATTTGTGTAAGAAATTTGGAGAAGACCTGATTGGTGGTCCATCAATAGTTTTTACGCGAAAAGCTATTGTCGATCAGACTTATATTCGTAACTCGTCAAATATTTGCGAGACATTAGTTGGATTTGATACTAGCCAATTATATCGATTCTCAATGTGCCAAGAGATGCCGACTGGACTTTAAACAAGATGGGAGTATGACTCTGAAACTGATCGATTTCAAGCTAGAAAAAACAGATCAAGAAATTTCGAGATAATGCTTATGTCCTTTTAGCAAGAATTGAGACCAGCGTGAAAAATTGAGAGTTTTTACACAACCGGATAGCAGAAGAAAAGTGACTGTTTCCAAGTTGATGGCTACTGCGATCACTGTAAAACAGTTTTTGAATCTATGGGTTGCTACTAGCTCTACTGCACCTGTCAAGAAACCCGTCCTTCGTTGTCAGAACAAGATATTGAAAGAAGAATTAAGAAGCGAGACTTGGATGAGTTGAGACGAGAGTACATTAAAGAAAATGGTTACAATATTTAGGAAACGTATAAAAAACCATTATATAACAGATTAATCAATCAATAATCATGTCATGACAGATTTTCATTTAAAAAGACCTCTGTCTACTGATTCTATACTTGCAAAAAAGAACGGACTATGTGCAATGCGATTTAATAGTTCCCGGCGAGTTGAATTCCAAGTTTTCGAAGTTTCCTCTAACATTTTAAAATTTTGACCTCTGCCGAAACGAAACTGGGGAATCACGAGAAACTACGCCGAAGAAACTGATTTGTTTAAAAACCCGCATCGAATATTGTTTTTAAGTTTTAAACTAGAAAATGGCACAATCTTCACTTCTTAACTTCTATCTTGGACTTCAATGTACACAATTTTATCTGTTTGTTGAGTACACATCTAGGAAATGCTTCAAAAACTTTGTTCAACCTGTTGTTTACGCTCGACGGGAAGGCGACGAGAATCCACATTCTGGAGTTGTTGCTGAGACCATGAAGCTTTTTCGTTCTTCAAAACGCCAAGTTTAGAATATTGGACTTTTATTACAATTTTTTTTATAAGTATTGCGATGAGAATGAGTTTGAGGAATTGGAGATGGACATAGACTCTCTGTATCTAGCATTAGCCGAAGAGAACTTGGAGAATTGTATTTTACCTGATAAGATAGCTCAATGGCTACACTTTTGTCGAAATCACTGCAGAGATGACTTTATTGCCGATGTAAAGAAAAAAATTTTCCCACGTCCATGCTGCGCTGTTCATAAAAGTCAGGATGAACGAAAACCCGGTCTATTCAAAGAGAAATTTCGCTGTACTGAATGTTTTTAAGTTTTAAACTAGAAAATGGCACAATCATCACTTCTTAACTTTTATCTTGGACTTCAATGTACACAATTTTATCGGTTTGTGAGTACACACCTAGGAAATGCTTCAAAAACCTTGTTCAACCTGTTGTTTACGCTCGACGGGAAGGCGACGAGAATCCACATTCTGGAGTTGTTGCTGAGACCATGAAGCTTCTTCGTTCTTCAAAACGCCAAGCTTTGAATATTGGACGTATATTACAATTTTTTTTATAAGTATTGCGATGAGAATAAGTTCGAGGAATTGGAGATGGACACAGACTCTCTGTATCTAGCATTAGCCGAAGAGAACTTGGAGAATTGTATTTTACCTGATAAGATAGCTCAATGGCTACAATTTTGTCGAAATGACTGCAGAGATGACTTTATTGCCGATGTAAAGAAAAAAACTTTCCCACGTCCATGCTGCGCTGTTCATAAAAGTCAGGATAAACGAAAACCGGTCTATTCAAAGAGGATTTTCGCTGTACTGAATGTTGTGTGTGCAGCAAGACGTATTGTTGCTATGTTATTAAGAGCAAAAATTTCAAATTTAATAGCATAGCACTCAACAAAAGAACGCTAGAAGATACTGGGGATGAGCCAGCCAAGGTCCAAATACAGACGAGTTCATGATGAAGCTGTAAATTTGAAGTCGTTGAACATCGGATCAAAACATCCAACCATTTGTCGGAACATATGAAGAAACTAAAAAAGGACTCAGTTACTTTTACCTGAAAAGGGAATTTCTAAATTATTGAATACATACTAAGACATTGAACTTGTAAAGTTAACGTGTAAACTGTTGTAAAAGTTCAAACGATGAAATTTTTAACGGTAGCTTAAATTTTTTCCTGAAACTTTCAAAACCACATTTTCAATCAGACGTTTTAAATAGGAGATCAAATGGTTGAGAACAAAACTGAAACCTATCGGATTGGTTTAGAGGATTTCAAAACATGGTAAAATCGGAGGCCAAGAAAATCTTCTGAAACCTCTTATCAAGGTAAAACCTATAATCTATCTTAAAACATAGGAAATCTATTCCCTATCTTAATAAATAGCTTCCAGACCGGATGCTCTATTCCCTCTCTTAATACATGAGGGTCTGCACCTAACCCTCACCCCACTTTCTCCGCCAACATATATTTCTGCCGACGTTGAGATTGATAACGTAATAATCATAAAAACTCTAACTATTATTCAGTTCTCCAAGTTATCTGTGTACAGTATACTATCTCCCTAAGTTTCTTAGTTTTTCGAAGAAAAATGTCTTTCACTTAGTTCTTGGGTATTTCCAAGATGTATCATCAGTTAGTATCTCCAGAAATCAATTTCCAGTTTCTTGGCTTGCAGGATCGTTGTCATCGTAGTTTAGGTGTCTCTTCGGTGGCATTATCCCAATCCTTCTTGTTAATCTCGAGACCTTTGTTGTTCCAGGTACTTTGGGCCGTTTGATTTGTAGCGTTTCCTTTCCCAGGACGAACAACTCTAAATCAAAATAATAAGCATATTTAGTGAACCTGAGTTTTAACTATGATTTAACATCCTATTTTGTTATTATATTTTTTTTCAAACAGTTTATACCTTACAATTAAATTTAGTTCTAATGAGGAAACGTTCTGTATGAAACAGGATTTCACCTTTGAAAATCTCTCGGGGCTGAAATCAATACGGGGATCTGCGACACGCTTTTCTTCGTTAGTCCATAGCATCGTCCCGCACTTCTGGCAATGGTTCCGCGTTATCACCCTTTTTGTGTTTTCGGGTGTTGGCAGATGAACATGGATTTTCGATTTTTCGTTGTTCTAAATAAAATTCAAAAGTACTGAGTTTGTCAGCTTGAGCAAATCAATTCGAAATGTTCAATTTGAATTTTAATCACCAAACTTTTGAAGGTTCGTCCTAATTCAAAGGTTTTGTTAACATTTTTTACTGCAAGATCTTTCACAGCCAGTTTGATATCAACGGCCACATTAGTCATTTTGTCCACGCTCACTTGGAGTGATAAGAGACAACCACAATAAGTTGCGAAATTAGACTGTCACTCTCAGCTTGTTGATGTAAGTTTTCAAATTCCTCAGGCCCCAAGTTCAGTCCCCGTTTGGCTTTTGTGCTATCAGGTTTCTTGTTGACATGACTTTTTTTGGTAGTTGAAGCTGCCATGGGCCATATGCTGGAACAACACGAAAAATGATGATAAAATCAATTTAACAACAAGCTCAGCTGCGGAATACTAACATAAAACTCCGCAATTGACAAATACATACATTGCATACATACCTTGCATTCATACATTGCATACATACATTGGATACATACATTGCATACATACATTGCATACTTATATTGCATCCATACATTGCATACATACATTCCATACATACATTGCATACATACATTGCATGCAAATATTCCATACATACATTGCATATATACATTGCATAAATACATTGCATACATATATTGCTTCTAGACATTGCATACATACGTTTCATACATACATTGTATACATACATTGCATACCTGCATTGCATACGTACATTGCACGCATTCATACATTGCATGCATACATACATTGCAAGCATACATACATTGCATGCATATATAAATTGTTTACATAACATTGCATAACAGGCTCAGCTGCGGAATACTAACATAAAACTCCGCATTTGACAAATACATACATTGCATACATTGTATACATACATTGCATACTTATATTGCATCCATACATTGCATACATACATTCCATACATACATTGCATACATACATTGCATGCAAATATTCCATACATACATTGCATATATACATTGCATAAATACATTGCATACATATATTGCTTCTAGACATTGCATATATACGTTTCATACATACATTGCATACATACATTGCATACCTGCATTGCATACGTACATTGCACGCATTCATACATTGCATGCATACATACATTGCAAGCATACATACATTGCATGCATACATAAACTATTTACATACATTGCATGCACATATACTTACATAATTGTCAGACTCAGCTGCTAAAAACTATATCTTTAATACCTATCTTAGAGACATGTGTTCGTGACAAAACTAATGCAAGGTGTGCATAGAAGTCTTTTCCAAACAAAGGTGAAGCTGCAAACACGCACGATAAAGCTACAAAGATTCGGGAGCTTTAAAAAAATGAATTTTGCATGCAACAATTTGATATTAAACATAGCCATCAGACAGTTGGAAAAGAGCCAATGAATGCAAGTTAACCAGAAAAGAAGCTGACTTGTTTTTTGAAAAAATCCCATCTTTCGAATTTCAAATCAAAAATAGATGCACTGTTTGCTCTTTGAATTTCTAGAATGGTTTATGATTGGCGCTTTTTTGATAAAACCTACCAACTTGAGAAAACTGGATCAACCGGCGACATTTTTATTCCGCCCGCTGGAAGTCTAAAATTTAAGTTCTTTTTTGAAACTAGAATTGTTCCTTGTTTTTGCTAAGTACGTCAGTTTCTGCAGATAAGTTTCAATTGAACTCAAAAAGTGCATATATACCTAACTGCATTTAGAAGAGCATCAAAGGTATGAATGCGCATTTGAAGTGATTAAAGACTATTATGAACATTTTCAGACTTTTTCCTGAAAAAAAAACAAAAAAATATTACCAAGACCTATATAAGAGTACCCACTACGTTAATTACTCTTCAAAACGTCGATTCAACTGTTTTGTGGCATATCAAAATCAATTTGGATAAAAAATTTCAAAATACAACAAGACAGCTTGTATCAGGGCAAAGCCCTGAACATTCCGACTGACTTTTATGGTCTATAGAACGGTGTTCCCTTTAAAATTTGATGAAACTTTTCAAAAACAAAAAGAGGAAAAAAACATTAATAAAATTTCCATCTCACAGATGCCATACGAAGTACAAGTTTACAGATTTAGCTTCTAGTCACAAACAACTTAGGCAATTACATTTGAAAAGGCTGGCTTTGAAATATATTTGAAATACATATTTAAAATATATATATATATATATATATATATATATATATATATATATATATATATAGCTGGCTTCAATCAATTTGAAATGATTTTGTAAGACGGATTAAATCTCCACTTACGCGTTAAAAGCGCGAAATATGTCGAGCGTTAACTGTCCCAAACTAGCCAAAATGGCAATTTTTAAATCCATAATTTCACAAAAATAGACCACAGATGAATTACAATTTTTTTCAAGCTCAGGATAACAAAAACTTCTTAATGATAAAAAAATATATAGTCAACAAAGGCTGGTCAAAAAGTCGAAATTTGTCTGAAGAAAAAAACTACCCCGAGCACAAATTTTCCACTATTTTCGTTACAACAAGATTACTGGGTGTGAAATTTGAAGAAATTGAACCTGTTCACATATCTTTTTTGTATTTGGTTTCAGGGAGCCGATATCTTCGATGAGGTACATTTTTTTTTTGTTAAAAGCTTTTATTTCTATGTTGATTGATAAAAAACAGGTTACAACCTGGGCAGGTATATTAGCAGAGTTTGCTGATGGACTTATAAGATTCTAGCTTCAAAGCAAATAATTGAAAATTATGTTTAATTCTTCAAACAATAAATCACAAAAAGTTAATTAAAAATTTTATCAAAAATGTTTAAAGTCGCCGGAAGGCTGTAGTTGAGTGCAGATGATTGTTGATTCAAAGTAGATTCTGGTTGATGATGGTGTATAAAGATGCTGTAAAAAGATTCAGAACCGAGGAAGATCTGAAATGCAAACAATACATTAAAAATTGCAAACATCGCCGAATTCAAATACTTTTTTAAATTGGATAATCAGAAGGTGAAAAAATTTAGTGTAACCGAGAATACAGTCAGGAGTCCCTTCATCGCGTATTCCAGTCAAAATCCTTGGAATTTTCCAGACATGAGAGTGATAATGATCAAAAGGAGATGATGAGTGTTGATGTCCTTACAAATAAACTCGATACGAGTTACTTTTCTTCAATAATAACACGCAACTCGACATGAGAAAACATAACTGTGTTACAAATAAAAAGTTTCCTCGAAGGTTGTTTTGTCAATTATTGTTCCGAGAACGCAAGCGGCGTTCGCAATCTGTATTGCGAGGGAGATTCTCTGTTTTATAAAGCTGCCAGCTTAGGTTCTTACAAAGTTTGCTCAAAACAATTCCGAGCTGGGACCAGCCGCGCCCTGAATCTCAAAAGCTAGGTGTTGAAAAGGATACCCATCATCTATTAAGTCCTAATACTTGTCATTTTTTCGCTCTTGCACTACAGCGACAGCCGCACCAGGGTTACAAACAGACCGGGCACTACTCCTATTTGAGGCTAAGGAGTCTACTACCATTACATCCCACAAGAGCTGCTTACCAACAACCCATGCAAAGAGCATCAAAAAATCTTGTCGCTTCTGATCAGTTCTAAAGACGTGTCGTGGTTCTAAAACAGACAGAATGTGAGTAAACAATAAACTCTGTTTTATAGGGCATTCAGGTTTGAATGCCTAGAGAATTTCCCTGCACTTTTGCGACAAGAAACTCCATGCCAACCATCTTCGGTAACCTCTTTTCAGCATACGCATTTATGCTGTTCGCCAAATTTTGAGCCTAATCCAAGGCCTATCGCAATTCGAGTTGTTGGTTCGATAATTTTAACCTTAAAAATTTGCACGGGATGACGGTCAACCATTGGGAGCCAAATCTTTCTTGGAACGCGTTGAATCTTTTTACGTCCGTAGTTTCGAGTCTTAAACTCAAGTCTGTAGCTTCGCTGTCAAAATTTGGCTCTGTCCATTTTTTTGGATTTCGTTTTCCGGAGCCATTTCAATTTTCCCATGTTCAAACTATCGTTTAAGCGCACCATCATAGATTTCATCCACATGCTCCAGAACAAAAATTTCGCTAAGGGTTTTTTTGCTTCTACTGCTGAGGCTAATAAAGCGGGTAAAGCTAGTAGACGAGCGGAAGAAACATCCAAGCCGCCTTTGACTGCCGGGAGACCTGCTTGTAAAAACTGGTTATCATCCATTTTCAAATTAGTGACCTTGCATAAAAAATTTCTTCTATCAATAACAGCCGAGATTTCTTCAAGCGCCTTAGTTTTTTCGTCGAGCAATTCTTCTGACAAAGATCGGCGATTGGAGATCCTAATATGAGGAGCTCTTTTTTGTTTGTTTTTTTATTTTGAGGCGTTTTTTTGAAATTGTGTTAAAATTGAAATATACTGTGTTCTCGTAGTGGGACCCATAAACACAGTTCGCACTTTTCAGTTTTCAAACTCAGGCCGTAAAATTGTTCCAATTTCAGAATGTTTTTAAGGTCCCGGAATACTATCTTATAGTCGTCGGCTAAAATTACATCATCTAAACACCAGATGTTAGTTTTCGACTCCAACTGATTGACTAGTGTCTGAATTGTTTCAGAAAAAAGGGGTGGGACTTCAGGATCGACTGGCTGAGTTCCGTCATCTGACATTAAGATAGAGCTTCCGTTAAAAGGTAACTAGGTTTACTATACGCGCAATGGATGAATTTGTACAATCCAGACTATTTGAAAAAACATGATTCAGCATTGTTTCTCTATTTAGAGAGTTAAAGGCATTCTTAAAATCTTATTTTAAAAAAAAAGGCTTTTTGGATTGTCGTCACGCTCAATTAGGTTTCGAAACGAGTGTGCAGATATTTCTGCTCCTCGTTTAGTGCCGCATCCGACCTGTTGGTTTCCGAAACAAATTTGTCGCTCAGAGAGGACCTTACTTCCAGCAAAAACGCGATGTGTCTCAGCTTGTTGCCTATAGTGATTGGTCTCAACCCTCCATCTATCTGAATTAGGGCGATAAGCTTTGCGCCAAAAAAGGAAAGTCTTAGGGGTATGGGTTTTTTGCCATCTCCAATGAGGTTTATCAGCTTAGTAAGAGAAATAAGAACATTAAACCCTGCACTGCCATTTTGGAATTACTAATAAGATCTTTGAAAACTTGAGGAAGTATTTTATCCGGACCTGCTGCTGATCCATTCGAAAAGGACAATTTTGCTTTGAATAGATCAAAGTCGGTTACAAAAAAAACAATACAAAAAGTACCAAGCCTTATTCTTCCCTTTAGATTTCCTTCATGGAGCTTACCCTTTATTAGCTTTATTCTCTGCTCGAGGTCACTCAGAGGTGTGCTTGAAACTTGGGGATGGGTCGTGAAAGTGAGACGTCAGTTGCTCGAATTTTTTTTCATTAATCGATGAGCTCATGCTTGTGGTCTGTTTGTGTCCAATTTTCTTCTCCAAAAAAAAACGAAAAAGATGGAGTCTTTTGGTACTCTATCGAGTACTCGAACATTTGAGATGGCTGTATAAACTTAATTATCTAGTACAAAATCAGTAGTAGATATTGAGGCTGATCAGCGGGGGGGGGGGGGAGCATGGCTGATCCCATGTATTAAGATACGCTATAGATTTGCGGTCAGCCATGCTATGTATTAAGATTAAGTATAGTCTAAAACGTTTTAAAATAGGTAATACCAATGATAAGGTTTAATTGTTTGTGTGATGGTAAAATAATGGTAAGAAAAATGATTTTTTTAGATTTTGTGTGGAAATGTCTAGTTTTTTTCGCAGAATTTTCGGCGCCCTTTTTCTAATTGTTAAAAATCACAGGTTAGTTATGTGTAGATTGTGGAATGAAGATCTTTTAATTAGGTTTTTGGTACATGGTAAGTCAATGGTAAGAGTTTTTGGGCAAAAACTTGAAATTTTTTTTTAAAAACTTTTTTGAAAAAAACTTTAAAACACTCAGAATTTTTGAAAATTGAAGGAAAATTCGCAAGTTTTGATTTCAGTTCAACTGGAACAACGAAGTCACACTGAACATAGCCAAAAGAAGATCTTTTTTTGTTTTTGCTAGAAAGGAGTCTGTAGAAAGAAATCTCTTGTAAGAAAAATGGGTTCTGACGTGATTTTTTATCGTGTCATTGGTTTTCAAATTTTCCCAAGACTCGCACTCCCACATTTCTTCAACTTTCTCTTTATTGTGTTCACGTCGCATATCATCCATCTCTCTCCTATTATTAATTCGTTCAATATCATTATCTGTTAAAGATGGGCGAGCTTCATGACAACAACAGAAGTGGTAGTAACATCCCATTGCTTCGAACACTGTCTTACAGTGATCACAAAAACCGTCCACATTCAAACAGTGAATTTTCTTCTGTTTTCCAGATGTGAAAAAACTCTCAATTCTGCATTTTGGTCTTTGTTCCTGGTAGAACAAGATGACCATATTCTCAGAGTTGCGAGATCGATTATGTCTAGCCTTGAATTTCTGCACATCATTGTCAAACTCCTATCTCGTGTAATAGTCCTGTTGGCATATCTTGACACATTAAGAAGGGAAATAGCTGGCTTGCATAAAATCCAACAATTGAGTTAAAAACATTTGATGAATGTCTGATGAAACTTCCATTGACTACAGCTTTTCGAGTGAACACAGTGGAAGGTCCACCGGTCATAACTTCTCTATTTTTTTCACACAAATCTTTATCACTTTCGCAAAATGGATCAAATTTGTAATTGTAGATTTGTGTAGACATATGTTTGCTAGATTTGGAAGAGTACATCCAAGTTTTAACATATCAAATCGCTTGTTATGATAAAACTGAAACATTTTTTGCATTGCCTCCAGGGTTAGAACTACATCCTTGTTGTTGTACCACTGCAAAAAGTCTTTGAACACTGCCAATCCGTTTTTCTGCCAGGTCTTTTGCAAGTAAATGTAATTATCCAAACCAGATGGAGGTATAGTCTTGATTTGAAGCTTTTTTAGTGCTTGTTGTTCGTCAAGCCTACTCTTTCTCATTTTCTCATAATCAATGAAGTCTTTGTCTAGAGCATTGTTGTTTCTAAGTTTACTGAAAAAAGCTTCATACGGTGGCAACTCTTAAAAGTCAAATTTGTCTGGGTTATCAAACCACTCATAGGGAAAGAAGTCTTTCGTTTCGCTAGCTTTATAGACTTTGAGAAAGGAGTCCAGAGTAATTGCTCCACCCAGAAACTTCATTATATCGAAAAAATTGTACATCTGCAAACTTGAAAGATATAAAGTCGTTCGCTTTTTATGACTGATATTTCTTGTTCTTTATCGCGAATCAAATAAGGTATTACGTAGGACTTGATCAAAATCAAAACATATCTACTGCTGTTAGATGCAAAAACAGGTAAAGTATTTACATACCTCTCCAGATGTTGTTTCAAATCAATCAGCTGATTAATCTGAATTCGCAAGAATTGTGTTGACAGATTAGCTTCTTCCGATTATTCAATGCATTCGGCTTGGTACTCAAACTGTTTACTTGAATTACTTTTACCTACGTTCGTTCAGCTGATCAAAAGTCTTTTTCATTCGTTCATTGACAGCCACTTCAATTTCTTGAAAGTTTGTTCTCATCTCGAGCTTACTTTTTCCATAATAGTTCAAGGTTGCTTATAAAGTCAATTATCAACCTCTTTTTCATCCTTGTTGTACAAAAAGATGCGTTCATCAATCAGATGAGTTGATGATATAGAAACTGAAATTGGATAATGTTTTCAAATCCAGGTTGCAGTTTGTGTTTCTTTTAGTTCTACTGTAGGAACACAAATCAACTCAAAATCAAAATTGCTAGCTTATTGAAAAGCTTGTTATCTTCAGAAACTGGATGATTGAATCCTTCTAGCTCTTCAAACAAGGTTTCTCGAAGCTACTACACGTTCTTTGGGTAAAGATGTCACACTCGATCTTTGCATCTAAGGAGATGCTGATTAAAGTGGTCTGATTTGTGGAAAAAGGTGTCACAACTAGGACATCGAAAACACTTGAAGAAACTATCTATATCATTTGTATGTATGCTATGATTGTTAAATCTCAGTAGTTTAACTGTTTTCTCAAATCATCCAATACTTCGTCGAGCTAGTTCTCCTACATATTCACTTTCTTGTATATCGAAATCATATATAAAGATGTTTCTTTGCACAATTTCCTGGATCACAGGTAAGTCTTCTACTGAGACTCCACGAAAACTTTTAGGATCATAACCAGATTTTGTTTTGAATTCTGTAAAGTATCTACAAGTATGAGAGTCGAGATCATTGTGTCCGTTCATGTAAATGGCCAATGCATTGAAAAGACACAAAAGGTATCTTTGTATGTTTCCTTGTCCATGTTAGATAAAAGAAAGCTAACAGAACGGTTTTTCAGTAGAGATTCGGGTTAGACAAAGTCCGGACATCCCATTGGAATGTTTTTTAGCAAAGCAGCAAAAATAGTAACGTTAGTAATCAACTTGATTGTGCATTTTGTGTTCTGGCCTTCTTGGGTACATTGCTCTACAATATCAAATTTTTCCCCTTTTCCTTGGACTGTTATCAAGTCTGCTTTAGTAAAGACCAAATGAGAATTTTCAAACAAAGTATTCTTTTCATGGGCGTAGAAAGATCGATATTCACCAGTCTCAATGTTTCGAAGAACAAATCCCACAGCAATGTTGATTTTAGCTGCAGAAACGAGCTTTTTGAAGACTTTTTCAAATTTCTCGTTGATTATTTTAGTATCTAACTTGGACATTTGTAAGTTAAATACCTTATGTCTCCCATTTTCTATCTCCATGTCCACCAGAAAATGTTGACAAGCACTAAATTCCTCCATCAGTTTTTCACCATCTTCCCCTTCTTCCTCCAAATCTTGTTTAAGTCCACTACAGTATCACTGGTTTTCCAATGTTTTGCTCCAATTTCCTTTCTCCGATGTAGTTGGAGAGAGTAGTAACTTGGGGACTCTTGTTCACAAGAAGACAAACCGTTGGCTGCTTCGAACTTGGTTGAGCATGCTTCTTGGCAACATGATAGACCATTTCCTCTTTGTTCTTTGTATAAAATTGACAGTGGGAACACTGTTGTTCCTCCTGCTTTTCACATCTCTTTCGATGTGTGCATCTAAGGAGATTATGATTGAAGTGCTCTGATTTGTGGAAAAAGGTGTCACAACTAGGGCATCGAAATTACTTGAACAAACTATCTGTATCATTTGTATGAATGATATGATTGTTAAATCTCAGTTGGAACACTTATGTTTCTCCTGCTTTTCACATCTCTTTCGATGTCTCGCAGCATCAGATCTCCTGTATTCCTGACGACAGTCCTCACGTTTGACTTTTCAACCAATCAGAACTAAACAATTTCTAGACATAACTTTGGATCAAAAAAATCATTTTTGAAGAAAGTCAATTAAAAACATCTGAACTTCCTCGAGGTACTCTACAAGAAAAAAGAAAATATTTTGTGTGATTTCCTTATTGATGAAATAGAAATAGATTCTTACTTTTTTCAAAACTTCTTGGACGTTTATGTTGCCCCAAAAAGAGTTCTCCGACTAAGTAAAAGTCTCTTTAGGTAAAC
This sequence comes from Symsagittifera roscoffensis, assembly GCF_963678635.1. Classification (NCBI taxonomy): domain Eukaryota; kingdom Metazoa; phylum Xenacoelomorpha; order Acoela; family Convolutidae; genus Symsagittifera; species Symsagittifera roscoffensis. Next base: position 50,967,694 of record NC_087062.1, read on the forward strand.
TTACTCAAACATAGAGTTTACTTTTGATCCACATACTGCGTAGCAAAGCTATAAACTTACTGCTGGGTTACACCTGACTGGAAACAAAATTTGATTTATTTTAGAAAACTTGAAGTTAATAAAAGAGTCGTACGATAAGAAATCAAAGACTCTGTTTGTTCCCTATTCAACTCCCAATTTTAACAAAAAAAAGCAAAGTTATTTTTTCCTCAATTTCTTTAGAGATTTTCAAAGTTCAAAATCTTGCATGATCTGATTTGGAATCAGATTTCCAGAAATTTGCTGTGAAAAACTCATCAACTTTGAATTATCCTCTCATATCTACATCAAAAAAATGAACTTGGCCATTACTCAAAAATCAGCAATTTCTCATCGATTATATACAAATAAAATAATTAAGTTTTGCTCCAAGTTCCTTTCTCCGATGTAATTGGAGAGAGTAGTAACTTGGGAACTCTTGTTCACAAGAAGAACAAACCGTTGGCTGCTTGGAACTTGGTTGAGCATGCTTCTTGGCAACATGATAGACCATTTCCTCTTTGTTCTTTGTATAAAAATGACAGCTGGAACACTTATGTTCCTCCTGTTTTTCACATCTCTTTCGATGTCTGCGTCTAAGGAGATTATGATTGAAGTGGTCTGGTTTCTGGAAAAAGGTGTCACAACCAGGGCATCGAAATTACTTGAACAAAGTATCTGTATCATTTGTATGAATGATATGATTGTTAAGTCTCAGTTGGAATACTTATGTTTATCCTGCTTTTCACATCTCTTTCGATGTCTCGCAGCATCAGATCTCTTGTATTCCTGACGACAGTCCTGACGTTTGACTTTTCAACCAATCAGAACTAAACAATTTCTAGACATAACTTTGGATCACAAAAAAAATCATTTTTGAAGAACGTCAACTAAAAACATCTGAACTTCCTCGAGTTACTCTACAAGAAAAAAGAAAATATTCCGTGTGATTTCCAAATTGATGAAATAGAAATAGATTCTTACTTTTTTCACAACTTTTTGGACGTTTATGTTGCCCCAAAAAGAGTTCTCCGACTAATTAAACGTCTCTTACTTACTCAAACATAGAATTAACTTTTGATCCACATACTGCGTAGCAAAGCTATAAACTTACTGCTGAGTTACACCTGACTAGAAACTAAAATTTATTTATTTTAGAAAATTTGAAGATAAAAAAAGTCGTACGAAAATATATCAAAGACTCTGTTTATTCCCTATTCAACTCCCAATTTTAACAAAAAAGCGAAGTTCTTTTTTCCTCCATTTCTTTAAAGCTTTTCAAAGTTCAAAATCTTTCATGATCAGCTTTGGAATCAGATTTCCAGACATTTGCTTTGAAAAACTCATCAACTTTGAATTGTCCTCTCAAATCTACATCAAAATAAATGAACTTGGCTATATACTCAAACATCAGCAATTTCTCATCGATTATATACAAATAAAATAATTAACTTGATGATAAGTCTTGCAGAGATTTTACTTTTTTTATTTTTCCTTTTTTTTGTTCCTTGTATCTGGAATAATTTTCACTTTTACTGCAAACAACTTTTGCTCATTTTTTTTGCAATTGCTTTGTGTATATTATTATTTATTCGGAAGTTTCAAGTCCTTAAAAGGTAATGTTTTGTCTGATTGATTTTTAACCAAGACAAAAATGAAGATTTTCGTGATTGGAAAGAGCAATGTAAAAAAGTATCCAAAATGGAGCTTTGTTTCCGATTGGACACGACTTTTGTACAAGAATTCCATAAAATGAAGCTAAAATCTGATTCGCCACGAATACAATCCAAATAAAGGAAAAGAATTCTCATTGGTTAAACCCACACTTTTGAGTTGAGGGTACCCCTCTCTCTTAAGCAAAAATCATTTTTATTTTCAATTTAATTACCGTCAACTCCCTCCTCTCTCAGCTCTAAACACTTTAACTTCAACTTAACTTCCGTCAACTACCTCCCTCTCAACTGTAAATTTTGTTTTTACTCTGTATCTTTTACTCAACTTATTGGTCAAAATGATCTTCTCAGTGCAAAACAGCAGCTTATTGTCTCTGTAGAATTTTCGCCTGATCTAGTACAAAGTCAAGTACGAGAAACAGTCTCCGGAGTATTTTTGGCCAAAATGGACATCCCAATCCAAGTCTGGCACATGGTGGAGGTGATGCGAAGAGATTTCAACGAGCCTCATATGACGCAAGTACCCATGACAGAGAACAGATGTGGCTCAGCCATTTGACTATTTCCTCTTTTCTGGAAAGAGTGATCTGTGGAGAAACCAATTACCATTGAAGAAGATGAGGGGTTCTCTGAGCCAAGAACTCCAGTCAGCGAACCACCAAGGCAACCACCACTGATGGGGGCAAGACTAACTTTGCGCTCCATTGAGAACCAAACTTTTGAGAAATCATCAATGATTTTTAAATAAAATGGTTGTTGTCTTGTGTTTTGTAATTTGTTTTTTTTTAATCTAGTAACTTTAATTGAGAGAGATAGCAACAAAGAGATGAAGTAAGAGATCATAGAAAAATTTGCTTAAAAGATTGCAAACTTTACAAAAGTTTTGTTGTGAAGATGGCAAAAATTAAACCAATAACAAAAAATTAAACATAACAAAAAAATTATCGCAATTTTTGCAAACATGTTAAAAACAGTACATTAAATTTTGCACCATACAAAGTTTCTCATAATATTTCTGGCTCACTTGTTAAAAAATCAAAGAAAGTATCGCAAATTAAGTATCGCAAATTAAGTATCGAAAATTTTTTCCCATGTATGTTGATCAAAAACATCAAAAAAATAACGTATTAGGATAGAGAATAGTACTCAAAGTCATCAAAAAAGAAAATTTTCCAGCAATTATTGAACAATCTTTTTTCATTAATTTTTTGCGTTTTTCGTGTATGCATAAGAAAAAAGAAGTTAGATTTTTGCTTTTGTTTTCGAAAAAACCACAGAAAAAAAATGCATCTGAGACAAAAATCTTATGAAAATTTTTGCACACTTCGTTTTGCGAAAAGAAAATTCTGCGCACGTGTTAAAAATCAAAAATTTAGTCGTTGAAAAAACTTTTGATTTCACACAAAATCAATTTTGACAAGATTTTTATAAACAAATATTCAATTAATAATGGAAAAACTGACACCCTCACCATTTACAGTACCATAACCAGCAATAAAACAATGAACAATTTTCAACAAGTCAGTCTCATACTTTGAGTTTTGAACTTTTCGAATCCTCTCCAAAAAAGCTGATCCAAGAGTCTGAGTCGACGCAAGCTTTTAAGCAGAACTGAGATAATATCTTTTGAATTTTTTCGCAGCAGTCGTTTCTTTGCAACACAGGGTAATTTTTCCGGAATCTACCTTTTAAGTTGTGCTCCACTGCACGATTCAATTGAATTAAGACTTCACCTCATGATGAAATAATATTGGAATAGTATCTGTATTTGTATAAAGTATATATGCAGTCAACAATTTGGTAAACGAAATGATATTTATCTAATCTTTGCAAATTTTTATCGAGCGATGTTCCGGTTAATACTAAGTGAAATTTGCAATTTTCCACAGGGCAGAAGGATGAATGGTTAGATACACAGTAGTCTTCGGTGATAATGAATTTTTCATAAAAGTTTTCTGAGACAGAGATAAAAAGAGATTTTGCATTGTGGTCGAATAAAAAGTGGGATTTGCTTGACACATAGCAGATGCCATCACCGATTACTTGTTCAAAATGATTTTTATCTACATTGAGTTGCTTATATAGTAGTTCCATCACCTACGCAATGTACATATTTGGATCATCACCTACTCATTATTCCATATAAGGTAAAAATACCTTATTTGGAATGTACAGTGAGTCATCTTCATTTCCTAACTTCTATGTATTTACGATTATCTTTATTTTGAAATATCTACTACTGATCAGTTGGCTCTGAGTCTCAAAACAAAAATGTGTTCACGAAAAGATAGCCTTCACAACTATATTGAATTTGCTAACATCCAAAACGAACTGGGAGACTTTCTTGGTCCCAAAAACCCTACAACGGAAAAATTTACTTCGAACCTTTCTTCCAATTGCTTCAGAAAAATGAATTTGGACAAATCGAAAAAATCCAGCAAGTCTAACTTGGTGAAAAAGAAGGAGAAACTGACACCAGATTGGAAATGGAGGTCATCAGCCAATGCGGATCTGGTGGGTTGGAAGATTATAAACCGTCTACGAACATGGCAAAGATGAAAGTGGAGGGACAACTCGACGTGGTTGAGTACAGTCGCATCACTGTGCCCGAATCAACCCACATGGGCGATCCTGCAGGTCGCTATGTGGAGATGGTGAAGGAGAGGAATTCAGCGAGAGGACACTTAATGGCTTGGTACGATAAGCAAGCCATGCGGGAACACTTGAAGGATTTGATGGCGGGTTCAAGCCTAAAAAGAATTCCATGTCATCAGAAGCGAATGAAACTTCTGAACAAATTTTCTTGGAAGACGGCTCTCCAGAAATATTTCGATGAGACAATGCGTAAACCTTCATCAGTAATGGCGTACATCGCCAACACTGAGTCAGGACAGATTTACAAGTAAGTCTTGTGTAGTGTCTTGTTGGGACAAGAAGACAGGAGTATGAAGCCACTATCGAGACGAAGTTCAGAGAAAAACAGTTAGAACTGATGGGAGCTTTTAAAATGTTGATCGCCAGGGACGACACCGCGTTAGCATGGGCAATGCGGAAGAATGCACTTTGCTTTGTGAAGTTTGTGGTAGACCATATCCCCACTCCGGTGCTAAAAGAATACGTAAAAGCAATCAGGCAGAGGGCGACAAAGCGTGAAGAGGTCTTGTTGAGAGCCTTGTTGGAACTCTACCAGGACATGCCCTTGCGAATCTCAACGAAGGAGCTGAATGACCTTGATAGCTAGCGGAGGTTGGAGGAAGTCAGGAGGTGATCTAACAAAGAATTGGCAGTCACTAGAGAATTGCTGGAAAGCGGTTGGAGTACGAAAGAATATGCCACGTTAGGGTAACAGAAGTCACTCCAATATGTGCCGGGAGTTCCGGGCATGGCTTTTAATCCATTCGTAAACGAAGAAGAGAAGGACTCGTAATTCGACTTCGAGCAAGCGATAATCCTCAATTTCTGGGTGGAGAGAGTGCGGAAATTGAAGATGTTAACATCTGAACAGCTGCAGTTGGGAATAACTCTGAAGGAACGAGTGGTCGAACCCTCAGTTCCCAAGTTGGAGGTGCAAGTGACTTTCGAGTATGGTTCGTGGGACAGTCCACTGAAGACCAGCCTAGTGACGATGTGGGAACTCATGAAACCTTCGTGGTGCCCAAATCCGATATGGGATCTTACCGCTAATATTGAGCTAGAAGAGATCGACAATGAGAGCCTGCATGACTTGGCTGGCCTTAGATAGGAAGAAGCAGAGGGGGAATTCATCCACGGGACCATCAGAGGGAAATGTCCCGAGTGATTGGATGAAAACAGGCACCTGCCTGGCCGCCAGTTGTGGGCTGGTAGGGCACGTGTGTGAAGTCGGTCACTGCATAAAAATTTTGGCTCAATAACACTCCCAGTTAGCGAAACTATTCGGGAGGTTGAGCATGTCGGACAAAAGCGAGATGAAATTGATTGCTGACTGCCACGGAGCTACTGAGGTGAATCTGGTATTTGCCTTGGGATTCTATAGTATGACAGGCTCCACAGAATCACTGAAAGGTCTCGAGAGATCACATGAGTTGGTGGACTTGCATACTGAGCAGAAAATTGGAAGCTGGCAAGAGGCTCTTGAGAATGAAATGAACCTGAAGCATAGCGAGGGATATCACAAGACAGTGGACTCGAAATACCTGGTGGGATCCAGTGCAGCACTATACTGCAACGCCAAATACCCGAAGCACCTGGTTGTTGTGGATGCTAGAACGTAGCATCGGTTGATTGACCAGCTCTTTTTGGTGCCTAAGTGCATACGGTTGTCCACAATATCTGAAAAGTCTCAAGAGCTATTGGCGAAGACCTTCGGGCAAACCCGGATAGGTCTAGGGATGAACAAGAGGAGATAGTGGGTGGAAATTTCGTTAAGTTGAGCGATGGAAACATCAGTGAGCTTCAGAAAAAGAAAGCGAGTGAGACGATGTCGAACGATTTCCCTACGATAGATGAGAAGGATGAAACGCATCCGACGGTGAAGTAAATCGAGCCCCTGTTGACAGCATCGGGTTATCGAACTTGGAGGAATATCCTATTGACTCATGGTGAGTACCAGTTTCACTGCCTGGTGCAGACGTTTTGGTACCACAAGAGCGCGAGCCTAGTATTGGTTTGGGATGCTGGAGATTTATTGTCCATGGGATTGCCTGATCAAGCTCAGAACGTGACGATATTAGTGGTCAGCGCCATGCTGGCCATGCAAACTCCAGATCAACTGAGAAGAGTGATTATCAGTTAGACACTGGATTTGTTCAAGAATACCTGCAGTGTTCTGAGGATACCGAAAACGATACAAAGAATTTGGTCAAAACAAAGATTGATGCCTTGGTTCCGTGCGGTATGGCCAGCATGGGTGTATGAATGCGCGTAGCGTCATATTTCCTGAAACACGGAAGCATATTAATCTTTCAGCTAGTTGTAGGACCCGGAGCCTATAAGAGAGAATTCCTAACGCATAAGAACGCCGTGACTACAGCTGTGAAATGGGTGACTGGGATGTCTTGTACCACGGAAAACGAGAAAAATAGGTCTTACAAGCTGTCCTGGAACGGAATGTGAGCCTATGATTGCTCAATAGCTTCTGTGCGACTCGAGAACAGAAGGTGAACGTGGATCTACTGCCTGTTGTAAGCAGAGGGTGCTAGAACAGGAAAGCTGGGGCACGGCCCGCAATTCTGTTGATCTGCTGCAGAAAGCCCTAGAAGACAGCGAGATTGGTGATCAAGAACAAAATGCGATGGAGTAGAAACTGAAGAAGAGACACGGAGTGGAAATGGAGAGAGATGAAAAATTTAATTTTCGTAGTGTGTTCAAACTTGGACTAATCAACCAAGATTGATTATTAGGACTTTTAAATTTTTTGTGTCGATGATGTTTGGTCAGTCCAGACTTTGTTATTTTTAGAAATTGTTGTTACAATTGTTCAATTGCAAAGAAAATTTTAGTTGATGTAATTTTATGTATGCCTGAGGTGAGTATAATTACCTATTTAAACTTGACTGAAAATTTCAACCTTTATGGCCAACATTTTCGCTTTGTGGCGACCTGGTTGGGTTTGGGTGCGCTCGCTCGAGGAGGGTGAGTACCTCATTACCTTTCCAAGCCGCAAAGTTTCTTAATTTTAATATTGAGAGCAACATCATATATGAACGATTAAACTTTGCGAGTGGAGCTAAGTAATTTTAACGAGTGCGTGACCGTGCCACGTCCCAAACCTTTTTGAATCAGCAAAAACAAGAAGAAAGTTCATGGTGAAATGACGTAAAAAGTCAGAAAAAAAACTTACTAAGGACACTCCTAATTGTGTGAAATTTATGAAAATGTTTTGACACGCAGCGAGTTGAGGTGACGTAGATAAATTTCAGTTTCTAAAGCGATTTGTAAGTTGATTATTGAAAAATGGATCCCCACTTGAAGATAACCCGGAGTTATGCGTTCAATCCTTTACAACCCATCCAAAAAGTCGCTTCTTTCAACCTTCGCCTTTTGGCTAGTTCTATCGTATTGTTTTCTCCCTTTCTTTGAGTAAAAAAGAACTGTTTCGAATGTGCAAGAATCTAAAAGTAGCTCTGTGGTTAATTTGGATATTTTAGAAAATTTTAAAAAATCTGAATCTTGTTACTCTCATTATCTTGTTTGTATAAGGCATCTTTATTCAGGTCTTTTTCAGTGTTTTAGACATACAAGATCGTTGAGCCTTTGTTTATTCTATCGTTGAAATACCACTATCCTCGTCATTCGGGTTCGTTTACGATCACATACAAAAGTTTTTTAAATTCATCGTTCATCGAGTCGATCAATGACAGGCACTCCCTTACTGAGTATATCAACGGCAGAGCTTCCCGACGGAATCTCACGGCAGAACCTAACGATTGCTGGTCTACTTTGAAGAAGCGGCTTCCTCGCGATCAGAAGAGTTTTCTTATGATATCCCTCCCTTCCAGATTCGTAAAATTAGAATGGTTACGGGCTGGAAGGCTGTCTGCCATTCCCCCTGATTGGCACAGTTGAACCCGCCGACGCACGAGAAAAAGAACACTAAAGGCGTTAGCGTCAGATTGGCAATGAAAAGGAGGGTCGGAACATTCTAGAATTTTTCAATTTTAAATTTTCGATTCGAACCAAATCATTTCTGAGAAATACAGAAAGTGGTCATATTTGGCAGAAAACAGACGAAAAAAAAAACAACCGAAATAACAAGTGAGAAACAGTCAAGAAACACGGAAGAAAAAAAACGAAGTCTCTTATCGCGACGATAACGCACAATAAGACACATAGTGGAAGCCGGTAAGAAGAAAGGAGACTTCATTGAGATCAGTATCCTCCCGTGCCACGAAGTTGGAGAAATAAAAACGTTATTTCTGGAAGAGCACGGAATCGAAGGCCCGGTGTCCAGAGACTGTTGTATGTTGAGAGACTGTAATAAACTGATTTTTAGCTGCTTTAATGTCCTAAACGGTTGAATTAACCCCACTATTTTTTTTTAATTCAGAGTGGCTAGAAAGAGGAAATAGTCAATCCATCTCCAACGGATTTAGTATATAAATGTCACTAAAATATAGTAAAGTAGGATTTTCGAGCCGTGTTTTTAATGATAGTCTTGTAGTCTGGGGATCCGAGACCCAGCAATGTGATTATTTTCGCATGCAGGCGAAAGCTGATCAAAGTTGTTTGACTGATGGCCTAAAAACTGTAACCTTTTTACTTAGCCCTAAACAGACCAGAAAACTGACTGGCTAGGTCTAGACGGTGAAAAAGTAGTAGAATTAAGCCAGCTGACGCATGACAGTCGTCACTAGGTGCTTTGTCTACGCTCCGTCACTGTGTAATGTTTGGGCGAATGTTACACTCGCCCAAACGAATGTTACACTCGATTAACGATAAAGTTGATCCATTCAAATTTTTAAAAATAAACCCAATGCTTCTTTTTAACCTTCAATTTTTGGCTATTTTATCAACAGCGCCCTTCTTTTATCGTGTACTCCGTTTCTTTGATGAAAAAGTTCCGCTCCACTCTAGTTCTAATGGCACAATTATGATGTGTATATGATCTGTGGATAACCGCAGCATAAAATCTCAAAAACACTAAGAGTCAGATGATCTTTTTAATTAAAGGGTAGCACAAATCTAACCGGATAAAATTAAAAAGCGTGACATACAGAATAGAGATCGGTCATACCCTACTATATTAGTATAAAACCCTTGGAGCCTAAATATCCATTTAATTGGTGGGGCGTATCTTTTTCGTTCGTGAGTTCACGGGTCGAGTCGTGGCTTTATGTCCAGACATAATAAGTCTGAATCGATCCGCGTGGGGACCAAAAACTCAAAGTCGTCAAGGTCAAAGCCTGCAAAGTCTAAGCTTAAGTCTGCAATGTCTGAAAAAAGGTCTAAAAGATCTGAAGATAAGTCTGCAAAGTCTGAACAAAATCTGCAAAGTCTGAACATTAGTCCGCAAAGTCTGAGCATAAGCCTGCAAAGTCTGAACATAAGTCTGCAAATCCTGAACATAAAGTCTGCAAAGTCTGAACATAAAGTCTGCCAAAAACTGTATCGATCCGCGTGCGCACCAAAAATTCTGAGTCGCCACGCAGGTTAAAGTCTGCAAAGTCCAAATATGAGTCAGCAAAGTTTGAACAAAAGTCTGTAAAGTCTAAAATAAGTCTGAAAAGTCTGATAATAGTCTGCAACGTCTGAATATAATTTTGCATAGTCTAAACATAAATCCTGCAAAATCTGATAAAAAAGTGTACAGAGTCTGACATAAGTTGCAAAGTCTGAACATAAGTCTGCAAAGTCTGACATAAGTCTGCAAAATCTGAATATAAACCTGCAAAGTCTGAACATAAATCAGCAAAATCTGCACATAAGTCTGCAAGGTCTGAACATAAAGTCTGCAAAGTCTGAACATAAAGTCTACAAAGTCTGAATCCGTCCGCGTGGGGACCAAAACCAGATCGGCACGCAGGTCAAAGTCTGCAAATTCTAGACATCAGTCAGCAAAGTCTGAAAATAAATCTGTTAAGTCTAAAGTCAATCTGCAAAGTCTGAAAATAGTCTGCATAGTCTGAACAAAAAGTATGCAAAGTCTGAATCCATCCGCGTGGAGACCGAAGTATTATAGTGGTGACTCAGGTCAAGTCTGCAAAAAGCCGAAATAAAGTCTTACACTAATTCGAAACAGCCAAAAACAAAGTCGAACGCACAGTCGAAACATAGTCGAACACTAAGTCGAAACATAGTAGTCCAAACGGTCTGAAACCAGATTACTTCGGTTCACACGAACTGAAACCGGATTTCTTCAAACCACATGGTCTTAAAACGGTTTCACTTGGTCCACACGGTCTGAAAATAGTGTTTTCTGGTCCACGCGATCTGAACATACAATATTATGGTCCAAAAGTCTGAACATGCTAAATTCTGGTTCACAAGGTCTGAACATAAAACCACCACCTCGACTCGGGTTTTTATGTGAAGTGAGCTTCGAAAGCGAGCGAGTTTGTTTTACAAGCCACAAAATTTGAATGTTTCAGGTGGACTCTCTGAACAGCAAGCTTTCCAACATAGAAAACAAGCTGAACCAGCTGGGCATGTCGCTGGATGCGACGCAGACAGACCACAGTTCTAAGATACGGGCGGTGGAGGGGGACTCGGGAAGTGCGATTGCGCGAATGGACAGCAAGTATGCGGGCTTAGTCGAGGACCTGAGGAGTTCAGTGTTGGCTACGCGCAACTGGAGCGAGACAGAGCGGGGCAAGCTAGAGAACCAATTTCTGGCCTATATGGAGTCTCACAAACAGTACTACGAAAACAGACTAGTCAAAATTGAAAGGTACCACTATTACTTCTAGCGCTGGCATGACAAAGTTATGTGGGTAGTTGATGAAAAAGTGCTTCTGAAAGAAACGCACCTATATTTGAAAAAAGAACCAAAGCCGCAATTACCATTGATAAGTTTTCCTATTCTGGGAAGAAAAAAAATGGCTAGAAAAAATTCTATTTCAGTTAAATCAATATGCTATTTTTGCTGTGCTGAAAGACGGTACAGTTTATATGAAGCTCGCTGAATTTTTTTTACGAGAAGAATGTAATAGTTAGAGTGTGGAGATTTAGAAATTCGGTCGCTGCTCGAACCTTAATCTAGTGTAGAAACTTGAAAATTTTTTTTAGACTAGCACGCTTGTAGCAAGTAAAAACATGGACATCTTCTCAGTTGAAAATTAGAATGGTTACCTATCCGTAACTATTACTCGTCCTCGTTTTTTCAGAATATTCCAGACTAAAGGAAACATTAGTAGTTTTTCCTTTAAAACTTTGGTAATTGATTAAAGAATCGCGAGAGGGAAAGAAATGTCTTTTTTTTGCATTTACATTCCTTTATGGACCCGTCCTTGCTAAGAGCTTAGAACTTTGTGGGTTTAGTCGAGCTATGTTCAAAAAGTATTAAAAGTATTTTTGGTTTTTGATGTAAATATCAAAAAAGTCTAAAATTTTCTGATTATTGGTTTGCCAACGATGGATAAGGAGTGAAAACGGTGATTCATTTAAATTTTAAGAGACTAAGTGAAGTTCAAGTGATCATTGAATTTCAGCAGTCATTCTGACAGTTTTCGTAAACTAATAAACTAAACTGAAAAAACTACACAACGAATAAAAGTTAATGTTGGGATCGGGTTTTTTTAGACGCTTTGGAAAAACTTTTCATTTTTTTCAAAAACTTCGTTTTTCTCTGAAACTGCTCTTTCAGCCTGCTTCTTCATCTTTCTTACCTTACCCCACTTTCTGAGGGGGTGGGGGGAGCTTTTGATCCATATTATTGGTTATTTTACTTTTTCTCGAAAACTGCCATCCCAAAATAGTATCAACCGAAAAAATGGACGGGTTGTGGGTGGCTCCCCTGCAGAAAAAATACGCCGAAATATCTTCACAGAAAAAGCTATGACCCTCGGAAAAGTCAAATTTGCTACTCAAAAACTATCCTCTTAAACCTGAGGTTTTGGTTTCAATGAGTAGAACGGGTTGTAAGAAGCTCCGCTGCATAAATGCTTGCGTCTAAATTCTTCTACTTAAAACTGTATGAACCTCCGAAAAGTCAAATTGGCAATTTTGTGACAGTTTTTGGAAGGTTTTATTTTTTTTTCGAAAAAATATCCTCCCAAATCTGAGGTTTTAGTTTCAATCGAAAGGACGTGAGCTGGGGAGCTCCGCTGCAGAAAAATTTTTGCTCAAAATTTTTATACAAAAAGTTTTCAACTCGGAAAAGTCAAAACGGCACGACCTTAAACTCCGAAAACTTTTAAACTCTGGTAACATGATATCTTTCTTATTTGCTCGAGCTTTTATCCATTGGATGACCCAATTTTTTTTATTTAGTTAGTGATTTAGTTAGTTTGCCTTAATTGTATAAATGCTACATAACCCCAGTTGTACATATCATCTTGTACATTCAGTGTTGATATCTGTGTAAACCTGTAAGTAGCCTGTATATATTACCATATAATCACCTCCATTGTAATTTGTACTCTCTGTAAATGTCCATTGGTGCTAAACGCGGTTACTTTTTGTTTCAACTTTGGCCCTGGTGGAGCGAGGGGAGATGGAGTATATGCGTGATATTGGCTACATCGACGAGCGGATAGAAAATTTTTTTAGACTAGCACGCTTGTAGCAAGTAAAAACATGGACATCTTCTCAGTTGAAAATTAGAATGGTTACCTATCCGTAACTATTACTCGTCCTCGTTTTTTCAGAATTTTTTTTAGTTGCTCTTTTTAGACTACAGTCAGTTTTAATTCACACATTACTTTTTACTCTCTTTTAATCTTAGTTAGATACAATTGTTACCAGTGGTAAACATACTTTTTTATAATGGCGCAGTCAACAACTGATTTGAACCTGCGGGGAATACCCGCCTTTTGGCCGAACCACACAGTAGAACCTCCAACCCAAAGGAACAACTGGGTAGACCAATTCCATTTGGCTATCATTGCGAAGGAAAACTTAGACATAGACAACCTCAAAGAACCAGTGGAAGGGGAGACGACGTTACCGATCCTAGAAGGCGCCCAGGAGTCAGAAACTGACCAACAGAGGAAAGCCAGGGAGGCCAGGAACAAAGAAGTAATGCGAGTCTACGAACACGCTGAAGAGAAAAGAGTAGCAGAAGAAAAACGCACATTCGGAGGAATGAGGAGATATGAGGCCGACAAAAAAATTAAGGTCAATCCTATACTTGGCCTTAGGAGTGGAAGGCAAAATGGTTTTCGCCCAGAAACATCCAAGGGTAAAAGTCCTAGGAATCTCATTCAAGGAATTTTACGAACTGCTAGAATCGGCTTTTATCAAACCAACCAATAGAACGTTTGAGCGATATAAATTATTGAGCAGGAAACAAAAGGATAGAGAATCATATGAACAATTTTGGGGCGCGTTATCAGATTTAGCCAGATCATGTGAAATTGGAATCAATGCAGAACAGGAGTGGATCAGAGACGTAATTATTTTTAACATGAAAAATTGCGACTTACAACGTAGACTACTTTCGGACACTCTCAATCCATTGGATGCACTGAACCAAGCAATCATCGACGAAAAAGGCTACTATAACCACCTCAAATTAACCATATGACTAGGCCTTTCAACACGACAGGAAGTAGCAGGAGAGTGTATAAAAATTTCAACAATGTAAAAAAAGAAACCAAGCTTGAACATAGAAAGATCAAATACTTGTATGAAATGCGGGAATGCTTTTACCAAGGTTCATCTGAATGTGTGTCCGGCGAAAGAAATTGTGTGTAATAATTGTAAATATAAAAGACACTTTGGAAGACTTTGTAAATCGAAAGGAAGAAAACCCGCTGTAAATATTGTAGATGAATCTGTAAATAGTCAGAATTGTTCATATTCCCCAGAAGACCTTCAGGCAAGAAGCGAAGAGAATTTTTGCGGAGTGATTAACGCGTGGACCGAAGAGGGGACAAGCGACAACGACGACTATTTCGTTCTTAACATCAGAACAATCTACGATACCAATGGCTTGGAAACCAAGAAATTAGTCAACATCGGATTGGGAGACAATTCGATAGTCAATTTGAACATTCCAGTGGATTCGGCAAGCCCAGTGAGCTTCCTGAAGCACAATGTCCTACACGAATTGAAAACGAGAAATCAACAATTGAAGATACACCCAGTAGAGAAGAAAATTAGGGAACTATACTGCGAATTCACAAACGACACAATCAACATCATTGGGAAAGTGGTAGTGAGATTACAATCCAATGGATGGATCGCGGACGAACTGTTAATTTACATAGTGATTCAGATCAGCCAAGAAGTACCGTATAGAGTCAAACGAACACTCAGACAATTATCACTATCCCAACGGGCACAAGCGATGACCCAATTCGAGTGGACAGCTCTCCGGAGAAGACAGTGGAGACACCAAAAACTCCGATATCTATCAAACACCGCGCAAAAAGGAACCCAGGTCCCCCTAAAATTTAGGGAGACAGGCGTTTTATTGATCAACAGTTCAGTAGACTCCGAAGACGAACCTTTAATTACGTTCTCCAGCGCAAAGAGTACACGATCTAAACTGACTTACTGTACGGCGTCCCCTTCGGATTATCTGACACCATTTGAAGATATACCGCGCCACACAACACTGGTAACGGAAACCACACAAGGCCTCTTTTCAACACCCTCCTCTCGAACAACAAAGGCCGCATGTGTAGCATCTCGATTGGTAGAAGTTAGTAGTAATACTCAGGATGATGACGGCAGCGACATATCTTCGGGAATTGACGCTGATGTAAGAAGGGAGGCCGATTACTTTCATGATAGATATAACGGCACGACCTTAAACTCCGAAAACTTTTAAACTCTGGTAACGTAATATCTTTCTTATTTGCTCGAGCTTTTATCCATTGGATGATCCAATTTTTTTTATTTAGTTAGTGATTTAGTTAGTTTGCCTTAATTGTATAAATGCTACATAACCCCAGTTGTACACATCATCTTGTACATTCAGTGTTGATATCTGTGTAAACCTGTAAGTAGCCTGTATATATTACCATATAATCACCTCCATTGTAATTTGTACTCTCTGTAAATGTCCATTGGTGCTAAACGCGGTTACTTTTTGTTTCAACTTTGGTTCTGGTGGAGCGAGGGGAGATGGAGTATATGCGTGATATTGGCTACATCGACGAGCGGGCAGATATTAATTTTTGTGCAGTGGGGAATGTTGTGATTTAGTAATTTAGTATGTTATAATCTTGACCTCTATTATCTAATCAAGTACCAGTTAATGTTCACTCTACGAAGTCCAGTGGACTTCGAAACACTAGTTGCTCTTTTTAGACTACAGTCAGTTTTAATTCACACATTACTTTTTACTCTCTTTTAATCTTAGTTAGATACAATAGTTACCAGTGGTAAACATACATTTTTATTACAACATTTTTAGCATCTTTCAACCTAACAAATTTTTGTAATCACTTCAACTTTTAACAAAACTGAAGTAAAAGATGAAAGTTACAGATTTTGAGGCATCAGTACAAAGAATTCGTAAATTAACAAACAGGTATTTCCAGATTTAGCTGGCCTCGAATTTGTGTTTGATAAAAACAGGTATTATAAAAAATTATTGCATAAGCAGTTACGCCCCTGCATGAGTGGTTACGTCCAATTTTTTTTTCACAAAAAGTTAAGATCCTCGGAAAAATTTAACCTTAATTTTTGAGTTTTTTTTTTGATTTTCTCAAATACTACCTTCCCTATTCTGAGATGTTAATTTTCTTGTGTAGAATGGGTTATGAAAAGCATCCAAGAGATTAGGCGCAAAAAATCTTGAACAACAAAATATGACCCTCGGAAAATTTTCGATTTTGTTATCGTTTCTTGTATATTTTTTTAACTTTTTTTTAGAAGCAACCCTCGCGAATCAAAAATTTTGTTTTTAACAGGGTCAGACCGCGTTATGGTAGGCTCCGCTGGATGAGTAGTTACGCTCAAATATTCTTACGTTATGACTCAGTTTGACTTCTCGAAATCAACCCAACCTGATACCAAGGCTTTATTCAGAGCAACAGGCGAGAAACCTCCATGCATAAGATGCTACGCCTTGAAGTTTGAACAAAAAATACTTTCTGAGAAAACGCAACATCACAGCCTTCGAAAGAATGTGTGGGGGGATTTTTTCATCCAAACTTTTGTCTTAAATGATTTTTCCCGAAAAATACCATCGAAAATCTGAAATTTTTGTTTCAATCGAATAACGGGTTGTAGGTAGCTCTCCTGCTTACGTCTAAGTTTTTCTACACAAAAACCTATGACCCTACGAAATGTTACATTTTCGATTTTGTGAAAGTTTTTTTAAAAAAATTTGTTTTTTTTCAAAAATTATCTTCCCAAATATGAGATTTTAGTTTCAATCGAAGGGACGTGAAGTGGGGAGCTCCGCTGCAGAAGAAATTACGCTCAAAATTTGTTACAAAAAAAATTGACCTCGGAAAAACCAAAACTTCATTTTTTCGACCGTTTTTTCAAACTTTTCGAATTTCTCGACAACTCACCCAAATCTAGTGAGCAACGTTTTTAACATCTTTCAACCTAACAAAATCTTGTAATAACTTCTATATTTAAGAAAACTAAAGTAAAAGGCTAAAGTAAAAATGATCAAACAAGTTTTCCTAGATTTAGCTGGCCGCTAGTTCCTGTTTGATAAAAACCCGCTATCAGAAAAAAATGTTTGGATCGGGTTTTCATTATTTTTCTTGAAAAACGATCTGAATTTTTTTTTCTTTTTTCCAAAACTTTAAATTTTCTAAAAATCAACTTTATCGTTTTTCAAAAAAAACTATCACCACGGGGAAGTCCGCCCACTCCACAGTGTGCCTGCGTAATTTTTCATTCGCTTTATCTTACCCCCATTTTTACAGCGTTCAAAAAAGCAGGTGGGGGAATTTTTGACCCGTATTTTTATGTTCAAAAATTTTCTCCCAAATCCAAGACTTTGGTTTCACTGGGTAAAACGGGTTGTGGGAAACTTCCCTGCATAAACGGTTACGCCCAAATTTTGTACACAAAAAGTTAAGATCCTCGGAAAAATTAAACTTCTTCTTTGATTTTTTTTTTCGATTTTTCTCAAATACTACCCTACTGATTCTGAGATATTGATTTTGTTGTTTAGAACGGGTTATGAGAAGCTCCCCAAGAGTTTACGCGCAAAAAAATCTTGAACAACAAATTATGATCTTCCGAAAACTCAAATTTTCG
Organism: Symsagittifera roscoffensis; assembly: GCF_963678635.1. Lineage (NCBI taxonomy): Eukaryota > Metazoa > Xenacoelomorpha > Acoela > Convolutidae > Symsagittifera > Symsagittifera roscoffensis. The sequence continues at coordinate 50,985,198 of NC_087062.1, forward strand.
ATTTTGCGATCGTTTTTTGAATTTTTTGACTTTTATGGAAACAATACTCTCAAATCAAAGGTTTTGGTTTCAACGGTGTAGATTGCGTTACGGAAAGCTCCCCTGCATAAGTAGTTACGCCCAAGTTTTCTTACGCAAAATTTCGACTCTAGTAAAGTCAATGTTTTTGTTTTTACTCCAATTTTTGAAACATTTTGACTTCTCAAAAACAACTCAATCTGATACCAAGGGTTTAATCAGAGCAACAGGATGTGAGAAACCTTCCTGCATAAGTTGCTTTGCCTTAAAATTTGAACACAAAATATATTCTGGGAAAACTTCAACATCACAAAAATTTTCACACACTTTTAATAGAGCAGCAACTAAGGTTTTGGGATAAGCCCAATTTTTAAATGTTTGAAAATACCTACTTCAATCCGCATCAGTACAGCAAACTCAAAAAATATCATAGACTAACCCCAGCTTTAGCTGGACCTCTAGTGTGATTTAAATTATGTGAGTTTTAAAAATTCGGCTCACTTGAACTTCGTAATAACAATTGGTACTAAAGACCAATTGGGGTTACTACAGTTTTTTTCCAACTAAGGTCTAGTTTTTTTTCCAACTAAGGTTTTGGGATAAGCCCAATTTTTAAATGTTTGAAAATACCTACTTCAATCCGCATCAGTACAGCAAACTCAAAAAATATCATAGAGTAACCCCAGCTTTAGCTGGACCTCTAGTGTGATTTAAATTATGTGAGTTTTAAAAATTCGGCTCATTTGAACTTCGTAAAAACAATTGGTACTAAAAACTAAAGCTACTTTCATACTAAGTTGAGAGCCAAGTAAAAGCTTTTTCGGTTTCTTTAGTTTCAAAGACAACTGCTGCATAAATTTGATAAATCCTCAAAATACCAACAAGATTAACTTCAGGGTCTTGAACAATTTATTCATAATAAGTTGGGGACCGGCCTCTTAGCACATGTGTCGATTCGCGGCTCTAGTACAACAAGGCGACGGGAGTTCAAGCCGAGGGAACTTGGAGCCGAAACTTAAAACTTACAAGTACCTCAAAACGCTTTTTTACATCTGTATTTTTTTACAGACACTTCAACAATTTTTAGCATTCCTAGACATCAATTATAAACTCAAACTTCTTGAAAAAGCCTTGTTGTTAGAGACAGCTCAGTAGGTTGAGACATTCTTCAAAACATTCGTCAGTTTTATCAGAAGTAGATGTTGGAACTAAAGTGGGGGGGGGGGGGGTCCCTGCAGACCCCCAAGTATTAAGATAGGGAATATAGCATCCGGTCTCCAAGCTATGTATTAAGATAGGGAATAGAACCTACAATGTATCAAGATAGGGAATAGACTTGGTATGGTTTCATGGTTTGTGTGATTGTAAGAGAATGGTAAGAAAATTGGTATTTTTTGGTTTTGTGTGGAAATGTCTAGTTTTTTTGCAAAAATTTTGGCGCGCGTTATCTAATTGTTAAATATTACTAATTAATTACGGAATCAAGGTCTTGTAATTAGTTTTATGGTTCATGGTAAGTTATTGGTAAGAATTTTCGGGCAAAAATTAGGAAATTTTTAAAACACGATAAAGTTTGGTGTATTTCAACCTATTAATTAATTTTTTAGATAAAATTATTTTTTGAAACAGTGCTCTATCTACCTGAAACTATGCTGAAACCTAGTGAAACTTCAAAAAAAAATTAGTTTTTTGAGGAAACAAAATTGAATGACAAAAAAAATATATAAATCACTGCATCGTATTTGAAATATACCCCCAATTTATAATAAAAAACCAACAAAATACTGCATCGTACAAAACTTTAATACGTTGCATCACTTCTTAGTATTTTAATACATTGCATCAGTTCTTATAAGTTCAATGGATTTGTTTGAATTCGATCATCTTGAACTTGTCTTGTTTGGATAAAGTAACTAAGTATTTTCTTTATTTGATTACATGTGGCCACCATATGGTTTACGGTTCTGAATCCTCTATTTGTAGATGTAAGGTTGATCGCTTCATCCAGCACTTTCCTGTATTTTGATATAGGCCGGTCTCCAGAATCTTCTAGAACCCGTTAGTTGAAACCTTTGCTACTGAACTTAAATTTATCTGACTTGTTGTCGTAGCAGCAATATGTCTTGCTACACAAACAGAGCATATATGTGCAACTGAATTCTTCTTTGAAAAGTCCCGGTTCCCGTTTATCATGCTTTTTATGGATACTGCAACACGTTCGAGGGAAGAAATTAGTTTTTGCATCCGCGTTGAATGAGTCTCAGCAGTCATTTTCTCTCATTTTTCCCACCTAGCTCTCTTATCTGGCTGGATACAGTCCTTTAAAGTTTCTTCTTCAAGAGCTAAGTAAAGCGAGTCTGTGTCGTCTCTAACTCTTCAAACTTGTTTATATCACAGTACATGTCAAAGAAATTATAGTAGAGCTACAACATTCTCAGTTTTGCATACTGCAGTATGAAAATTCCAACAATGATTGGTTCTCTATGTTCAATGGTTGATTTCATCAATTCGGCCTCATATAAGTCTTTCTTGTGTTCAGTCATTTAAACAGTGGTTCATTGATTGCCTTATGAGCTTTTCATCGTTCAGATATTTTGTGATTGTGTGTCTGGATCTATCCATGATCTGATAACCAAAAAAAAACTTGAAGAGAGGGGTCATAAATGTTCCATTTTCTAAATTGAAACTAGATATCAGCATTCTCTGAGGATGGTATGGATTCATTGTCATCTGTAGTTATTCTGAGGCATTTGGTATTTGAGAAAATTTTGTCAGTTGTGTTTTTGTTATTTCATGTTGTTGTAAATAATATGGAAGGGGGATCCCATTTTGCATTTGAATTGGCTGACAACTGGGTATTTTTATAGGGTTTTGTGATTGAAAAAAATTGCTATATGACGTTGGGTTATGTCTTGTTTGTCGTGTTTGTTCGTTTCGTGTATATGGTTCGGAAAGATCTAGTTGATAAATAGGATCTGGTTGATCAATGTTCCAATTGTTGTCTTGCTGATTTGTATTGAATCGTTGTTGATTTTGATTATAGTATTCTTCTTCTTCTGAGTAATGTGGTTCATTCCTTTTATGGTGTTTATTTTTCATGATTTTATTTCGCTGGAAAAATGGATAATTTTTGCTACGGTCCAGTGTAGCTCGTGGTTGATCGTTAAGAAACTCTGGGTGAGAAGCTTGCTATGGTACGTTTTGATTATAATTTTGTGCTTGTGATTGGTTATGACTGTTCATATAGGGGATTTTGTTTCTTTTGTATTTTGCAAAAAAAAATGTAGTTATAATCCGAGAGTTTGTTTTTTTGATGTCTTTTGTTTATTTGTTTACCTTGATGTCGTTTCTGATTTAACTGTTCGATAGTCCATATTTGAGTATATTAGAACAAATTAAGGTTTTACCGTGGACTGTATTGTTGTTTAGGGAAACGCTGCAATTTTTTTTTTTTCTTGGAGTTGTAATTGTAGCATGAATGAGGGAAATGCTTTGTTGCGTTGTTTCTGGCATTGTTTCGACTATTTCTTGTTGTGCAAGATTTCTTTGTTTCATTTAAGTTTTCTTGTGTATTAATAAATGTAGAGTTTAAGCTATTATTTCCTGTTCTATCAGTGAAAAATTCATTATAATTTAAGGGTGTTGCATCAATAGTAAGTGCAATTATTCTAACGTAATCTTTATTGATGGATATTGTGGTAATTGCTTGACTTGTTATATCATTTGGTATATGAATAAAAAATGGTTGAGACCAATCAGGGTCCCAAACATAATCTGTTTCATCTGCCAATACAATTTCAGCGTCTGATTTTTGTGGTCGAAAACTTTTTCTTGATAGGCTATGAGATCAACCTTATGGACAAAATAATCAATTATAAACCATGCTAGTATCTTTTGTACATCGTATTTAATGTACTATGAGATTTCGTTACTTGTTAGCTTTTCACGGATTGTATCTAAACATTTTCAGAAATTACAAATTTCTTGTCTTACGGTTGTATGTTGGGATGTTTGAGTTGGTGACTCACTTTGTGTTTCTTTCAATTCTATTATGGATAGATAGCTTTGGATGATTGAAACTACATCGTTTCTGAATTTTGATTTTGCTCTTTGTGAATTTTGGTGTTGTATATTTTTCATGTAATCTGTAAAAAAATTCCGAGAACTCTATATCTATATCGTCTGTTTGTATTTGGTTTCTCTTGTGATTTGATTTTGATGATGCAGTTTCGATTGTAAATATACCATAGTAAGATGTTATTTTACATATATCTTTGAGATAGTGTTCAAGAATTTGTCGTTTTGTTCTTACTTCAGGAAATTCTTGTTTACAAGGGCTGTTTCCTTTTCCGAATAAATTTACAATTAAGTTGCGACAAAATTGTACTTGTCCTCGGGCGGGATCACTTTATGGTTTTATGAAAAATGGGAGTATCGAGTTATCATCAAAATTTTTGTTGTATTCGATCATGTTTCATATTTTAAGAGTGTTAGTGTGTAACATTCAGTGTGTCTTATTGGTTGATTCCGATGATATAGACGTATTGGTTTGTTGATATATGTTTTTGATATATGTTGATATATGCGTTTTCCTTTTATTATTGATGGTGTTGTAGCTTCTGAGTCGAATATTTGTATTTGTTCGTCTATCGGGTTATTTTCTTAATGAGTCTTTTAAATCTTGAAGTTCCTGTATTGTATTTGTGTCTGATTCTGAGACTGCGTTTCTTCGTTTTGAAAATCTTTATATAGTTTGTTTTTGTTTTGTTATGATTGTCTTTTTTTGTTTTTATCTTTTTGACCTTTTTTATTCTTTATTTGTCTGTGTGGTGTAATTACAATGTCGTATCTTTCGTTTTTAATTAAACAATTATGTAATACGATTGATTGTTTACTACCTAGATTATCTCGTGACATAAGGTCAAGGATTATGGATGCGGTATTCAGGGGTTAGAGTTTTTATTTTCCTAAACTGTTAGTCCTTACAATTTTTCTGTGGTTATCTTAACTTGGCGCATACATTGTAGTAGTTGATGGGTTGGAGAGAGAGTGTATCAATTCGAGAGATTGAATTTATACTTGCTCGGGAATAATAATCGTTTTAATCTATGAGTTACCTACTAAATTTTACCTAGGGGTTGTGCTTTGTGATCGAGGGTTGGAGAATAGTAAATCAATCTACAAGGTTTAGGTATAATTAGAACACAAGTAGATCGTTGAATACTATTTTAAGACTCACTAATTTGCTTACTAAGGGTTTTAGCCTGGGTCATCTAAGAGGAAGGGATCAAGTGAAGGATGAGTAAACGAATTTCTTCACTGTTTAGCTTAATAGAAATGGTTAGTTTTTCAAAATGTTCTATTATTCCTGGGTCGTTTATAAGGGTTGGGTAGCGAATCGACGTTTGAGGTCATTAGACACTTTTAAAAGTATTGGCAGTGGAGAAAAAAAATTTCTGATTTGATCCAAGGAAAGCCTTGATGGTCAGTAAGAAAGTAAATTAAATTTAGATTTAATTGAAATTAAAGATCCGAGGGATTCCTTGATGATCTGTTTATAAAATGAAAGTGGGTTACTGAAAGTAAGGATAATCCTTGATAAATTTTATTTTAAAAGGTTTGTGTTAAGAAAAATTTAAAAGCTGAGGTTTTGATGAAATTAGTTTCATAAATTTTTTCTCTTATGTTTTCGTTGATGAATCTGGGATGAGGAAAATCAGTTAATTTATGAAACTAACAATGATTTTTGTACCAATATAATTTTATTGAAAAATTTGATTTACTGCAGATTTTTGGGAGGAACGACTTAAGATCTTTAAATAGTAATACTGTATAGATAGTAGGGCTAGCACCAGTAAGGTTGTTGAAGAATTTTTTCTTTAAATTATTTTCATGTCAGTAAATGAATATTTAAATTTACTGCACAAACTCTAAATACAAAACTTTGTTCCAGTTTCCGTCGTACCATCATGTAGCAGAGTGGTCCGATTCCTAATTGTCTTTCACGCCACGATCTTGGCCTTCTTTCAATACCTGGTAGCTCGTGTATTGTTTGAACATATGGCGAAAGTTTATTGGGACGTAGAGACATTTCGTTTAAATTATCTATTCCGTCTAGCATTTTTGCTATTTTGCAATTGTCTAATACTAAGATCTATTTTTTTTAAAATCTAAGTTAGTTAAGGCCTTATTCGAGACTTTTGGTCGCACCAGATGAGTTATGACCTATTAGTTATACTCATAGAGTAAATTCAGATAAGGCACACCGTCCTACAATCTTATTTTCGGCCAGATAGATTCGTGCAACTTCTTAGTCTAATACCGATCTTAGTCTTACTCTTAAATCTCCTAGTCACAAAAGATCTACTGTATACTGGTTTATGCGAGTTAGTTCTTGGAGTTTTTTCAGAAGGATAACAACTGTATTCAAAGTTTTACATAAATTGTTCTGGTGCTGAAAATTGTTCTGGTGCAAGTTGTTTCAGCACTTTTAAATAAGTGTCATGTTAGAGATGGACTATGATTGGTTTGTTATAAATATTTTACAGTGATAATCGTGAAAAATGAAATTGGTTCATAAATACTAGTTTAGAACTGGTTCCATTATACTAATAGATAGGAGCTGAATGTTTTCACGCATCCTTTTTCAAGCGGTAATACTCGATTATAAAATGACTTTAGTACCAGTCTTGCAAAAATTGAGAAAAAATTGATTTTAATCAATTATTATTGATTTTAATCTCTCGTTTTGAAACCAAATACCATTAATTTTACTTTATTATTATAACCGTTTAAAATTATCCATTTTTCTAATTTACTTGTTTTGCAGAAAAAAAATCCATTTAAATCGATTATAAATGTTCATAATCCCTTTTCTTTAACCATTTTGTCTTCGATGTTGCACCTGGATTGCATATAAATTTTATGCTTTTCGTAGACGTTGATTTATGTGAAAAATAGGAAAATTGTTTTAACAGGTTTCAAATCAATTCAAAAGCATAACATTCTGATTTATTTTTTAGTTTCCCCTTGATTATAGTTGTTTCATGATGTTTCATTTTTGTTACCACTGTGGTAAAGTGATATAATGCTGTAAGATCAATTGAAAATGATATAGTCTCAAGAGTTTAATTCAACCTGAAACTTTGTTTTCTTTCATGAACTACGGTTCGGTGAACCAGCTCTATAACCGTATTTTGGTACGCAGAGCTCAACAACTAACTAAAGTGTAACCAGCGATCAACACTTCATGACCTTGACATAACTTAATAACAATAAAAAAAAATACAGATACCGATATGCGCTCCAAGGTTAGTGTGCAGTAGGTGCTGTACCACAATCCCCTTGGAATAACTAAAATTTATATTTTATACATATAAAATTTAAAAAACTATGAGATTTAAGTTTACTCAGTTGAATTAGTTTTCAACGGCTTTGAGTTTTTCTTGAGGCAATCGTCACGCAGCATTCCATGTTTTCGTAATATCCATTGCCTCGCTTCCAAATTTCCGACGGAAGAGATGTTTTTCGAGCAATCCCAATTTCGTTTCTACCGGCTTGTTGGCATCCGCTTTGAATGTTGCTAGTTTGACTCTGTATGCCTCTAGCGCTGCTTTGTTAAGATCTGTCATATCTTGATCTGTCGCAATCAATTTAATAGAATGTTTAACAGGATTTCCGAAACGAATTGGGCCTTTGTTTTTCGTCTGTCTTCCGCTGCGTCTAACCGGTACTTCAGTCTCACTCGATTCATCTGAAAACCTGGAGGCGCATTGCTTCCTTCGTCGCCGCTCGTGTCCGCACTTTTCAGAATTGTTTCTGCCTCTTTTTCAACTCCCCTTGTCAAAACCTGATCTGCTAAAAGATTCCAGTCTTCAGTAACTAGGTCAGGGCTTTGGAACGTCTCCAATATCTTTTCTGCTGAACGATTTCGGGTGATTTCCTTCTTTTATCCTTCATTTTCTTTCTAGCAGTGGATTTACTTAAAGTACAGGCTTTTTCTGGAGATGACAATGTTTTCGTTTCTTCCTCGTCTGCCTGGTTTCTCCGGCGTGCTGTTGCTGCAGCTTTCTGTTTCCTAGCCTCTTGACACGTTGGCTTTTTATCTTTTTTCCCAGCACCTTTGGGTTCTGAGACCCCTGCGTTTCCCAGCACTGGACCGGCATTGTTGGGTTTAGCTCTCTTTACGTCCAAATTAAGGCCTCCCTTCACTTCTATTTCTTTGGATGTTACATTTTGTTGACTATCTTGGTAGAGTTCCACTGCATTTTCCAAGTTTGACCGTTTTTGTATATCAGGCATTTCTTCGGAGTCGCTGTTCTTTTTCCGTGACCCGCCTTCTTTTTTCTTTGATTTTGATTTCGGCTCATCTCCATGTGGGCTCCGTCTAGATTGATCCTTTTTGGGGCTTTTATCTCTCATATCACTAGTGTCGATTTTTGATTGAGCAATGTCACTCTTTCTATAAATTGCCCCCGCAGCTATTTTGACTGTGTGTGGAGTTTCTGATTATACTTTCTCCTTCTACGGGTTTGTTACCGCCTTTCCACTCTTTCTGCCTTCATCGTTTCTCAAAAGGTTATTCGAGTGTGGTTCCACCTCCTCGGGTTTATCCTCAATGAAACCGTATTCCCACGAATATAAGAGCTCCTTCCGTAATTCTGGGTTTCTTGTACTCAATTCGTCCACTATTCTTTTAAAATCGTTAGCCGACGTGTCTCTCCTGTTCGTGTTCCAACGTGCGTTCTCTTCTAATATTGTCCTCAGAGCTTTCGCTCGATCTCTGTCTTTAGCTGACTCTACTTCTGTCTTGAACATAGGACTGACTTCTCTACTGTTTTAGCCTTTTCTTACGATTTTGACGTTATTGCGTGACTGGTCAACCCGTCTTTTCAACTGTGATGCGGCGAGATCTGAACGCTCCAGGTGTTTCTTATCTAAATGATCAGAGGTTTTAATGTCTCTTTTAACTTGTCCCTTACTAGTTTGAATTCTGTTTTTGGAAAGTCGTCCAAATTGTGCTTCAAATGGAGAGCATTTATTTGCTTGCTCCACCTAAGATCTCGAATTATCGTGCTAAGAGCAAGTTTTATTGATGTGACATTTTCATCCAATAACATAACTCCCAGTCTTTGTTTGATTGTTTGAATGGTTCTCTCAACCAGGCCACATCCCCGGTGGTCCCCTACCGGACAGAATTTTTGTTCGATATTTTATTCAGTACAGAACTTTTCAATGTTTTGCTTTTAAATCCCGAGAACTGATCAGTTCTTATTGATTCAGGTATTCTGTGTGTATCAGTATAAGTACGCAGAAATTTCACCGATGACTTGGCCCCAGTCGATTTTGTTACTTTTACTGAAGGAAATTTTGAATATCTATCTATAGCCGTAAGCTGGTAGATTTTCTTCCCCTTTATATCTTCTAGAGGCCCCGCATAATCTAATTGCAGTTCCTGTCCCGGCTGCGTGAGCAGTGGGAGTGTTTTTGACGCATTTTTTGATATGATATATTTAACGTTCTTACCATAGCGTGTACAGCTAAGACATTCCTCTGCCATCTTCACAATAACTTTGTGCATATGTGGCCACCACAGGTATCGAGATACGTCCAACATGGCTTCTTGTCCTGGGTGGCCTCGGTGAATTCGTTTCAACACTGCAGGATGCAGTTATCCTGGAACGGCTAATCTTCTATCTACTATGATGCAATCGTCTACAACGGCCATTTGATGCCAGAGTGAATTCGTATAGGGCCCCATCATTTCGAATGAATGCCGATCTTTCCGTTCTATCACTCTCCTTAATCTATCCATCCATGTATCCTCCGTTGTTAACTCGGCAAGTAGGTTTCGGTCGAAAAGTTTCGACAGATTGTGCAGGTTATTGTCTTCTAGTTGTTCTGCTTGTCGAAATTCTTCTTTTCTGGACTTCCTATCGCTCTTCCGTCCTCCAACTAGACTAATCTCAGGGCTTGATATTGGGCTGTCGGCCGTAAGGTCCATTTCTATAACTTTCACATCGTTTCTTTCTGGTATGTTCTTCTGTGGACTGGACATTTCTGTTGACGCTTTTAACTCCAGCAAACTCCCCGGTATCACTTTGTCTGCATGTTCTGACCCAACTAAATCCCAGAAGGAAATTAGCCTTTTGGGATCTGGTTGTGGAGTCCCTGAAGGTGTTGGTAATGAAGTTGATTGTCCTGATTCCCTTCTCTGATTAACGATATCCATTTTCCGCCATTCAACCTGTGGCATATCATCCTCTGAACTGTCTGATTCGTATCCTCGTTGTACTGTTCTCGTTCTCCGATATGTCGTTTCCGTCACTTGTTCCAGCATTTGATCTCTGTTTCTTTCTCGTTCTACTATTTTCACTGTCTTTCTCGGTTTTCCTCCATTCTGCTTTTTCTTTCTAGATATTCTTGTTTTCTAGTATCGTCGACCGACTGTTTGCAATGAGAAAACTTGCTTAAATTGTTTGGCTCACAATTTGAGAGACTTGAAATTGGACCGTTTTTGTTCCGGTCGAGCCGTGTTCGTTTTTGAACCGCACGTTTGCTATATCAGCCGTGGGATGACTTATCGTTTAATTCATCCAATGTGTCTCTCAATCGAGAATGTTCTAGAATATTTTCATTCTAATTTGTGTTTACTGTATCGTTTAGCCGGCTGCTTAAGCAGTCGAGTGCTTTATGGAAACATTCAATCGATGCTACAACGAATTTTTCATCTAAGTTTGTCTCTGGCCACGGTTCTCCGTTTGGCTCTCTTGACATGTAGTCCACAATTCCCATGTCTTTACCTGGTTTATGTACCACTCTAAATTGGTAAGGTAGTAGTCTATCTACCCACCTAGTAAGTCGGGATTGGTACCTTTTGTTAGATTTATATTCTCCTGGTGCTGATGTATGAGCTTTTTGGTCTGTAGCCAGAATGAATTCTTTCCCCAGTAGGCAGTGTTTAAATATATCTACCGCCCAAACTACTGCGAGCAGTTCTAACTCGTTTGTCGAATACTTCTTTCCTTGAGCGTTAAGATAACGTGAAGCGAACGCAATAGGTACCCATTCGTCATCTGTTTTCTGTTCTAAAGTTGCTCCGAGACCACTGTGACTTGCGTCACACTTCACCCGAGTATTTTTTTTTTCAAAGAGTGCTTTTTACCCCTTTCAAATTTTTTCACGGGCAATTTTTTATTTTTCAATTTTTTCTCTCGTTTTCTTCTATTAACAAAGGTCTGAGCTGATCGGTTAAGCTCGCAGCGTTAGGAATGAGTTTAGAAAGATGGTTAATACTACCCATAATCGATCTCAATTGTTTTAGAGACTTCGGGTGTTGAAGTTTTAGTATTGCCTCTGTCTTGGTGATTTTTGGTGTTATTCCTTCTGAGGTAAGTTCGTGACCTAACCAGTTCACTTCTGGTTGAAAGAATGCGCATTTTTTCAATTTAAGCGCTAAATTTTCATTATCCAATTTCTTTAAAACGTCGGTTGCTAGCTGTTCATGTTCGTGTTTTCCCCCTTTGATACAATCAGAATGTCATCCAGAAATCAGAAAGTTTATTTCGCATGATTTAGTGTTCGATCCATGGCTTTTTGAAATTCTGCAGGCATGTCTGCTAATCCATAGAACCCGGTTAGAAACCTATATGTTCCTGTTGCCTGCCCACCCACTATGTTAAAGTTACACTGCTTAGCTGTTTCAGCATTTGACTAATTTGACTATAAGCGTATTTCAAATCCAATACCGTGAAATACAACGTACCTGCTGTATTAGCAGGTACTATTTGGCTTACTCCATCCAGTAATTCGTCCACATTCGGCATCTGATATTTGTCGTTATAAAGTTGCCTATTTATGTGTTTTGCATCTAACGCCAATTAAAAGTTAACGGAATCGTCTTTCTTTACGGTAATTACTATCGGAGCCATGAAACAGTCATTTGTGCTTTTGTCAAGTTTTGTTATATGACCTTCTGATAACCACTTCGATGATTCGGCTTGCACTTTTTCATGTATATGTATAGGAATCAACCTACCTTTTTCTTGAATGGGGCACAGTGGGTATTTGAATTTTGTGTTCACCTCGTGATTTTTGATGCCCCTTTTCGATCAGATAGGGACGGGAATTTTTGGTAAAATTGATGTTTCATACCATCTGACTGCTCGCACAGTAGCACGTCAAACCTGGAGTTTTGTGACGGTGCAGACTTCTGTGACGTCTGTATCCCCAATTTCCTTGTAAATCTAATCCCAGAATACATCGTGCTCGGCGTTCTGTCACTAATAACGATGCGTCTGTCACTTCCTACCCCGCCGGCCGACCTTATACTAGTATATAATGCTCCGAGTATTTGAATTGGTTGCTTGTTATAGTCAACAAACTGTGTCGACAGGTTTTGTTCTTCAGCGGGGATGAATTTTATCTTTGGAGCTCCCACCATCAGTGTTTTTGCTGTTGTCCAGTTCAGAAATGATACTGGACTTCCCGGATCGATCGTCATATTTATAATATGTTTGTCGATTCTTACCAACGGTTTCAACGCTTTTATTTGGTGTGATTTTGGATCTCTCCAAATGCCAATTTTTCGAACATCCTTTGTATCACATGGTTGTCTTTGACTCCTGATATGATTTTTCCAATTTTTCCAGGTGAATCATGTAATCTAGGTTCGACCACCATGATTTCAAACTCCTCACAGGAATCAAAACTGTGAATTAAGTTGCACCCTTCCTCTGAGCTAGAATTTTCTTCTGCAATCTCGTTCACTTGATTCGATCGACACATTTTCGCAAAATGGTTTTGCTTATTATAGCTTTTACATGTTTTCCCATAGCTGGGCAAGTTTTCAGATGTCCTTCTCCAAATGTTCTGCCACGTCTTTGTTATCGTTCCATTTGTTTTTGAATTGATCTCGATTCGACCTCCTGTAATTCTGATTTTTATTTCCAACTGCCATAGAATTGTCCCCCAATTGAGCTTCCCACTACCGATTTCTGAAACGCTTGTGTCGTTTGCTTGCTTTGTTCAAATTTAATAGCTCGTTTGAGTACTTCATCTGGTGCGAAAGTTTCAAAAGTCAATGTATCTTGAAGTGCAGTATTCTCCATTCGTGATATGAATAGATCTCGCACCAATTCTTCCTCTAATCCGCCCAATTCGGCCGTAGCTGCTTGTGCAGTTAAAGCCGCATGAAAAGACTCCAAAGTCTGTCCGGATTCTTGTGTCCTGGTGAATAATCTGTATCTCTCGTACTTAATGTTTTTCTTCTTTTCAAATGATACTTTAGCCAATCTCACCATATCTCTGAATTCAAGTTTTGATATTATTTCAGTATGTGGATTTTTCTGTACACATTTTTTCTTTCCTTCTGTGCCTAACGCCAGAAATAGACGAGACGTAAGTCGTTCTTGAACTTCGTTGTAAAACACATTATGTCCAACATTGGGTCCTCGTTCCCTTCTCTCTTCGTTTTCGAGTAATACTCTGTCTCTTCTTAGTCTCTCTCTCGCCTCCCAATCAGTAACTGCCTGAGCAGTTTCTTTTTCTCCTGGGGTTTCAGGGCGGGCATCGGCTCATCAATGACTTCTTTCGGTTCTTCTAGTAATATCTCAGGATTCACACTTTCTTTGACCGTCACTGCTAGCATAAATTGATCCAACCAAATTTTGAAATTCCATGGTGGATCTGAGCTAGCTGAGGTCCAGAACACTGGGATACCCATGTCCATTCGGTTATCCTGTGCAATGAATCCTGCTGGCTGCGCCATGTGGTAAAGTGATATAATGCTATAAGCTCAATTGAAAATGATATAGTCTCAAAAGTTTAATTCAACCTGAAACTTTGTTTTCTTTCAAGAAATACGGTTCCGTGAACCAGCTCTATAACCGTATCTTGGTACGCAGAGCTCAACAACTAACTAAGGTCTAACCAGCGATCAGTACTGCATGACCTTGACATAACTTAATAACAATATATAAAATTACAGATACCGATATGCGTTCCAAGGTTAGTGTGCAGCGAAGTTAACATGGTTACTACACATGCAGTAAGTGCTGTACCACAACCACCAAAACATCAGCACTCAGCTTTTGTTTCATGATTTATATAGAAGAGTTATGTTTCACATACCACTGGATTCTTTCAACTAACATAAAGGGATCTCTACGAAACTTTTGTTTCGTGATAAATCTTTGTGTTCAGATGAACCAAAGAGTGAAAAGACATCTCAATATTACAGATTTTTGACACAAAAAAGGATTAGAATCAATTATAACAGATTGTAACAAGTTATAAGAGGTTATAAGAGATTATAAGAGATTTTCGGAAAAATTATAATCAACTGTAATTGATTATATTATTTTATAATGTCACAAAAATGGTTATCAGTATAATTGATTATAGATTGTTTAAACATCTAAATTTGGCGCGTATAATTAATTATAAATTTTATAAAATCACAATTATAATTGTATAATAAAAATGATTATTTCCTTTTTTTACTGAGTGCGGGTGGTTTTTTCTATGCCCTACAGAATTCACACCAAAAGGCTATAATATGTTAAGATACATGGAGGAGCGACTGGTGGGACTGGAGAAGAGAATAGATGGACTTGAGGCATTCCGGGAGAACGTTGTCCACTCCACCGAGCGAGAAGAGGACCAACAGAAGTGAGTGTATTACAGTACGCTATGCTACGCCCCAGCAGCACTCTGTCTCTTTAAACCTCTTTTCCGGTCGACTACTTATGAAAAAAATGACTATCATTTTTCCATACAAACAAAGGCTGTGAAATTCTGCAAATTAGTTTGAAAGTTATTTTGAACAAAAGGGTAGTTGTTTTGTTGCTTGTTTGACTTTTTTTGTATAGGAAATTACTTACTTTAGTACAATTTGCATTAGAAGAATTGGATGATAACAATTTTTGCATACACAATCTCTAAAAATGAGGAAAACATTTAAGTTCTCATTTCAATCGCTAAACCAGTTTTACGATCATATAAATATTGATCCAAAAAAACTTCTGATCCAGTCTTCTTACACAGAAGGCTCAAAGATCATCATGAACAATTTCTGCGATGTTTCAATTTTTTTTCGGTTTTAGACAACAGCATGTAAAATAATAACCTAAATATGTCCAAAAAGTAGGCCACAATTTGTCAATCTTTGATTTTTTCTGTATAGAGGCCAGTAGTAAGAAAGTTAATCACCCCGCCCTTAGAAAACCGAGACTTTTAGCATTTACCTTATTCAAGGGGCGGCGCAAAAGATTATGTTTGAGCCTGCTTTTTCCGAGTGTTAATTTAACCATATTGGAACACCCGAGACCAATAAATGACATCATGCCGCAAAATAAATGTTTCTGATTGGTTCAAAATCGGATGCATCAAAGAACGAAAATATTTACAGAATCATGTCGCAGAAAACATTCTGATGATAATTCAGAAGTTTGATGAATCAAATTTTACCATTTTACAACAATTCATATGTCGCGAGCTGAGAAACGTGATATTCTACCGTCATTTATTTGTTTATTTCAGCTCTGGAAATCCGTTTTTCAAGTTTGAATTTCAGATTATTTCAAAGATCATAATGAATGATAATCAATGAAATTAAAATGGTTTGATTTAAGTTTCCTTTTACATAAAAAAGCCTAAAATATCAAATTCCATCGGGAGGAGGTTCAATTTCTATCTGAATATATCATTTTATTTTGAGAAGTTTAACAAAAAAACAATTCGAAAAAAAAAATTAAGTATAGATTTTTATTACAAGTTTGATTTACTAAAAAAATCTGGAAATTCTGGTTAGTTGTTCAACTGCTCACACTTCGCAAAAGTGAAATTTAGCTTGTTGAAAAAAATGCTCTTCTGCTCTGCTTCAAGAACGTTTCTGACGTTTGCTAGGTAGTCGATCTTCGAGAGATTCGAATTCAATGAAAGAACAACTCGGAAAAGGTTTCTGTCTAACAGGTGCGTCCCTGTCAACAACATGCTCTTCGTCACTGCTTTCATCCCAGGTGCGAGCAAATCCAGGGTCTGGGACTCGAAATGTGTCATCAATTTCACAATCAGAAGTCAGCCTGCTCGTTTCCTGTTCAAAATCGCTAACAAAAAATTCTTCATTGAGTCTATCATTATTTGGTAGATTAGCCATGACTGCAGTAGAAGTTGATTGATCATTGTAACAATTTGTAGTGACCGTAAGCTAAAGGCTGCAAACCATCGGCTTTGTAAAACCGCCGGTTATTGTAGGCAGACAAAATTATCTAGTTAACTTCACTGATTGACAAAATGGCTTTCTGATGTAATATTTTTCATAAGCTCACGTATGGCATTTTTCCCGAACAAAACAGATTTTTATTTTTCATGATGTAACGTTAACGTTGTTCTAACTGAACTGGTTACAACTTTTGTACTTTTTTGTTCTGTTCTTGTCTCCATCGATATACGCAATTGGGCATGTTTTCGGTTTCAAAAAAATTGCCTCCGAAAAAATATTTCTGTTTAATTGAGGAGAGCTTTTCTATTCTTTTTGCTTAAAAGGGATGGTTCTTCGGTTAAACACTGAAATCCCCGTGATCTTTAAAATTATTCATGTCTTTGTAAATATCTTTTGTATATACTTCGTAAAAGAGAGAATCAGTATCTCTATAAAGGACTCTAGCGTTTTTCCTAAAAAAGAACTACTTTCTCATAATGGAAATTGTACGACTGTAGTTTGAAAACGTTGGTTTGTTCCATTTGATACATTTTTTCAACAAAGTAAAAGCAACAAAATCCTCTTTGAAAACTTTGAAACGATTAAAATTGAGTTTGTAGCAATAAAATTTTGCTTGTTCCTCATCTGAAACCATAATCAGGTTCTTCCATCGTCTCAACTTTTCCATAGATTTACTAAAGCAGGAGTTGATCAAAAGCTTAAAGAAACTTTTTTTGAAGACATATATACCTGGTTGTTGTCTAAGCCATGTATTCGTGTCTATGTAGGGTTTCAAAAAATTTGACTGGTTGAATTGAAGAATTTTTGTTATTTTCGATTTTTACAAACCCTGCGCGAGAAAAAACTTGAGCCTTGTGTAATGGCAAATGTAATCTTTTTCGTCAAACAACATTTCCAGCAGTTTTTCCGTTGATGATCCCTTTAAACTAAAATTAAGTTGATAGGGTGACAATAACTCTTCTGAAGTCTTCATCTTTTGGGATCCCAACGGAAAATTGTTGTGATTTTTGTGCAGATAGTGTGAATATTTCGAATCAATCATCACAAAATAACCCTCCTCATATTCATCTGGTGTGTCTAAGACTTCATCGATGGTTTTTTCCGTCCTTATAAATCCTCCTGTCGGTATATGTTTCATCATAGTTCCACCACAAAAATTAACAACGTCCACGAAAAGTCCGTATTATGAAGGTTGGGTTTCGTCAAATTCAGGAAGTTATCGATTGTTAGCTTTCAAATATCTCTTCTCTGCTATTTTTTTCAGACCTTCGCGAACAGTTTTTTCACAAAACAATAATTAATCAACATTGGTTAGTACTTCGAGTTCAACGTCAGTGGTCTTCAACATTGCGTTCCACGATAAGTTTGGAGCTGAATCATAGTAATTCTGATCTAAATCAAATGTTTCTCTGAAAATATTTCGAAAGTTCTCAAAAACATCTACTAACACAAAAACATCTGTCGTTAAGTACAAATCATGATATTCTCCCATATTGATGCATTTTGAGTGGGAATCTATGAAGGAAGAAGGGCAAACACCTTTTTCATCAAAATTTTTTCTGTTCAAGTGAGTTTCTAGAAATATTTAGAGAGCTTCCTCAAACTTTCAGGAAGAAATCGAAAGCTGTCGAGAAATCACATTTCCTCATATTTTGTGTTGAGTATCCTTTTTATGTTCCGGTAGCTTCCCACGGGTCAAATTAGCTTTAAAACTGTAGATTTTTTCGTTGCATAGTACAACGGTAAATCTCTCACCATGTTCTAGCCGAATACACCGAGTCGAATGATGCGCATCAAACCGACTTAAACAAAAACACTGAGGTGAAAGACTGTGTCCTTTGACGCAAGTTGCGGTTGTTGTGTGGCTGTATGATCATGATGAACAACTTTGTCATCGCGCAAATTTTCATTGCAAATTAATCATTTTTTAATTTTTGAGAATAATTTCTGCCTATTCTTAGTTGCAATTTGGAGTTGTCTGTGTTTGCTTCGTTTGAGATAAAATTTTGGCTCGGAGACGTAACCAATCAGAAAATTTCGGAATGCAATCAGGTCCCTGTTCGAATTCGTATTTTGTTTGTTTGGTGGTTCTATCAACTAGAACTGCACCGAATGAACAAGCTTCTTGTTTTTCCAGATGAATTGTACCAGCCTTAATTGGATCCAATCTGCTTGTTAGTTGTTTTTGACACAAGGCTTCGGTGTCTGCATAAATAATGAATGGGCACATTGAAGTTTTAAACCAATGCTGAAATTGAACTTTCGAAGTTTTTCAGAGCGTTTTTTATTGATACAGCGTCATGTATACCGCATAGTTTCAGATGCTCCTTCAACCGTTCTTTTGAAGAAAATCCATGCAAACATCTTTCACAAAACTGACTTCGGTTGCTGCTATGATCATCAAACTGACGTGCCATGAATGCATTGAAGTTTGTTATAAGACAGAAACGGAACATAACTCCATCGCATATTAGCAATAGGTTAATGCGCTTGGATCTTCTTTTTGACAAGAACAAGAGTACACTATCGTTCTTATCCAGTCAAAAAACAAAAATCAGTTATCCATTGACGACCTCAAAACGTTGAATATCGGATAAACAAATACTGGAAAATTGGATGTAAATCGATTTAAAATTAATTGGGATCAATGTTTTTAGCTGAGACTTAAGATCATTTAAATCGTTTTTAAATTGATCCAAGTCAATCTTGATCTTTTTTTTTCATTCTTCTTACTTTTTTCATAAAAAAATCTATCTTAATTTAGTTCAAGTGCTTTTTGTTACTAAAGTCGATCCTCATCCATTTTTTTCAGTGCGGGTATGGCAAAATCTTTAAATAGCTACCACAAAGTGAATTGTAATGAATTGAATTAACAATATGCAGATATACTTTTTACTTGTTCGATAGTTTTTACTGCATATAATTTTACTGTTTCGCACAGGGCAACTACAAATGTTTTAAGTCTGACAAGTAGGGAAGTACTGAAATTCAATCCTGATAGTCTGAAAACATCAGAGCTCGAACACGACAGTCAGACCGTAAAAGCAAGCACAACCTCGAGCTTGTCACATTCACTCTGCACGTCAAAGATAGCCTGTCTCGAGCTTTTGTTTTATTTTGATCAGGCCGTCGCGGTCGAATTGTGATTTTTTTCCAGATCTTGATGAGCTAGGAAATGTATTTCCAACCGGCATGACCCAGAAAAGAAAAGACATGCTCGACCGACTGCTGACCCATACAGATTGCTGACGCAATTACTGTCGTCATGTTGAACCACTCAACAGTGAAAAAAAATTTTTCCACTTTTTTCAGACAGTTCGAAAGTGTATCCTTAAAACAATTTTACGCCTTGCTCGATTTGACACGGCGCTTCTGCATTTTCATGTTTTGCGTTTGAAAAAAAAATCAAAATTAAAATCCTTCTCGCCACACAATTTAAGCAGTCGGAAAAACAAAATGCAGTCGGTTGATAACTATATAATTGACTAGCAAGAGAGGAAAACTCCGTTTGATTCACAAAAAAGTTTGAGCCCCTTTGATTTACCGTTCTTTTTACGTAGCATTTTGCAGGAGGTCAGACATTTACTCAATATCCTTTTATATTTTTATAGGTTACATCCAGTCTCTTTCATTCAAATTTAACTTTTTCAATAAGAACTTATTACATTGATTAAGTGCGCATGCATCGAATTTTTATGGGTAAAAATTGACTAAAGATTGTTTTCGTTGACTAAAATTTTGTCTAGATGATCGATCCTTGTAGTATTTTTTTTAAAACGTAAGGGATTTTTAATCCAATGTAATAGACATGTTCGAAAAAAAATAATCCGTAATCGACTAAACTTGATTTCATTTTATCAGTATAATAGACTTTTTTGGTCAATAAATCTACAAAAAACAATAAATTTTTGTAGGTGTGACTTGTTTAGTCATGATTTTGTACCGTTCGGCAAAAAAACAAAAAATTTTAGCAAAAACTTATCAAACGTGCTCAAAATTACCATATTGGAACCTGATCTAAACTATATTTTATGATTGGATAAATTAGATATTTTACCACTGTAAAGTATTTAATATTAACCAATCATGATCCATCTAACTAACAACCCACTTATTTGTAAGTGCTGAAAATACTTGTAATTTCAGCACCAGAGAGATTTGAATTTAACTTAGAAATTAGTTGTCTCTCCAAGAGAACTTCAGCAGCCGCAATAAACCAGTATACTCTAGATCTATTGAGCCTAGCAGAGACTAGTTAAACACCCTGAGACTAGAAAGTATAAGAGTAAGATTAGGATCGGTATTAGACTAAGAAGTTGCACGAATCTATCCGGCCGAAAATAAGATAGCGTGACGAGCAGACGGTGTACCCTATCCGAAATTACTCTATGAGTTTACCACATCGGTTATAACTCATCTGGTGCGACCATAAGTCTCGAATAAGACCTTAATAGTTTAGATTTAAGCAAAAATTGATTAGAATTTAGACAAAACATTTTTAAAATGTTATACGATAATAATTTAATCGAATGGTCTCTACGACTCAATAGATCAGAGCCGCTATTCCGAACTATAACAGAACTAACCGGAATTGTAAGAAGACCTCCAACAAGAGACGACATACGACAAGGCAGAAACTTACCATATAGTTTTATGATTGTACGGCAAAAACCAACACAAACTTTTATATTTAGAATCTTATTAGCAATGAATTTAGATTTTCATTTGCAAACATAAAATTTTGAAGTCAATCTTCATGATCATTTCAGGCGCTAAACAAAATTATTAATATACAATAACGATTGATAAAAAGATCTCAGATCATTTTCTTAATTTCTGCAGTCTTATATAAAACATGTTTGAAAATCATTTATTGAAAATCAAAATAAAAATTAGTAGCATGACAATAAATTGTTAGTAATCATAAAATCAC
Organism: Symsagittifera roscoffensis; assembly: GCF_963678635.1. Classification (NCBI taxonomy): domain Eukaryota; kingdom Metazoa; phylum Xenacoelomorpha; order Acoela; family Convolutidae; genus Symsagittifera; species Symsagittifera roscoffensis. Next base: position 51,006,371 of record NC_087062.1, read on the forward strand.
CTGTTGTCCCAGCTTCATCACCTAAACATAACAGCAATCATAAACTCACTAATACCATTAAAATACTAAGTTTTTTTCTTAAATTAATTTAAACCATTTTAAACATAAATTCATTCAATTTTAAAATCAGATCATCAAGGCTTATCCTTGGATCTTAATTAATTTTCTATTTCACTAAATTTAAAACCTGATCACCAAGGCCTATCCTTGGATCAAAAAGAACGATTTTGTTCTCCCCCACCCACTTAGCAAGTGTCTAACGACCTCAAACGTCGATTCACTATCCAACCCTTCCAAAAGACCCAAGACTAATAGAAACTTTTAAATAAAACTAACCATTCAAATTAGGATAAACAGTGAAGAACTTCGGTTATTCATCCTTCACTTGAACCCTCCTCTTACCAGACCCAGGATAAATCTTAGACTTAGTAAGTTTAAAATAGTATCTAACGAACTACTTGCGTTCTAATTATACCTGAACCTTGTGGATCGATTTACTATTCTCCAACCCTTGAACACAATCACTACCCCTAAGTAAGATTAAGTAAGTTAACACCTTAACTTGGACTAGCCACGAGAAAGTAAAAAATCATTCTTCGGAATCGATATACTTTTCTCTCCAACCCTGAAAAAAAAACCCAGGTTAAGCTAACCAAAAAATCGTAAGGACTAACAGTCTAAGAAAATAGAAATCACCTAACAACTTTTTGCATCCCTGATCCTAAACCTTGTCATTCAAAAATCTAGGAAATAAACAAACAATCGTTTTACACAACTGTGAGATAGATAACCAAAAATACGATCTTGTGATCACACATCATACACAAACAGTTGGATACATTTGAACGAAACGACTAACAATAAAAAGAAAAATAATAAACAAACAAGGACAAATCACACGAAAAAGATTTTCAAAAAATAGAAACGCATTTTCAGAATCAGAAGCCAGCAATTTAGATGAACTCTATAAATTAAAAGAATCGATTGATAAAAATTGTCCCATTCAAAATCAATTATATTTTTCCGATTCAGAAACAACTTCAAATTCATCAAAAAGAGGAAAAAGAAGAATAAAAAAGCAATATAAACACAAACCAGTACACTTGTATTTTTGGAATCAACCAATTAGACACATCGATAGTTATATATTAACAGTCATTAAACGAAGAAATGAGCCAAACTCAAAGTGACGATAGTCCAGATGACGAAGACGTTTACCCCTTCCTCATAGATGCACCCGATAATAGAGGGCAACATGATTTTTGCAAGAAGTTACTCGTAAATTTGTTTGAACCCGGACTCAGCCCATGCAAAGCAGAATTCCCAGATGTAAAAATCAAAAGACAAATTATTGAACATTATTTGAAAGATATATGTAATTTAACACAACAATATGGAATCTACACCATAGATTTCAGCACACCAAATCCGAATCATCGAAAATATGTAACTCAAACAGACGATGTTGAATTAGAATTTTCAAAAGTTTTCTTAGAATATATTAAAAATTATTCAATATCATAATTCACAAAGAGCAAACTCCATATTCACTAACGAAGTTTTTGCAATAATATATACCTATATTTCTATATTAGACAAAACAGAATTTCAAAGTATCTCACCAACCGAAACATCCAAACATACAAAAGTACGACATGAAATCACATTATTTTCAACTTTTCTACATATAATCAAAGAAAATTTCACTAAAGGCGATGTTTCACAACACACAAAACATGACTTACAAAAAATTTTGGCATGGTTTATAAAAGATTTATTCACACATAATATAGACTTAATTTCACAGGCAAGAATAAAAAATTTCAGACCTCAAAATCCAAATGATGATACTGCCATTACAGAACAGTCAGACTACGTATGGGACCCTGAATGGTCTCATCATGCATTTATAAATATCCCACAATCAATCTCAAGTCAAGCAATAAGTACAATATCTTACCAAAGAGATTATGTAAAAGTAGTACCACTAACCATTGATGCAACACCATTAAATTACAACACATTTTTACCTAATACGCAAAATAACAGTTTAAATTCGACCGTCATACACAATGAAAACCTTAATGGAACTAGGAACCTTACACAACAAGATATCCAAACACCATCACACTTCATAAATGAAGAAATCGTCCAAACAACAACAACTACACAACAAAGTATTTCACCAATACATCCAAATTTAACAACACCAAAAAATACAAACACTTCACTGGCACAAGTGACCTTACAATCAACCGTTAAACCTTCGGTTGCTCCAAAATATTCACATATGGATTATCAAACATACAGACCTATGACAGTACCGTCAAAAACACGAAAAACGTTCACAAGAAGCACTTTTGCAGAACACAATTATAATTATGCACTTTCGTCAAAAACAAACTATCCCCCACGAAAAACTAATAATAATCACGTATGTTCTCACTATTGGGATAACCCAATGACAACAACCAACTCAGTAAATTTTCGAACTAATTCACATCCTCCACATGATCATAGTGAAAATTACCCATTCTTTCAACAAAATAAAAACAAAAGCAAGCACCTCATCATACGGATTACTTATCATCTGATGATGATTATTTACAACCAGACATTTTTGCACCATATACCCAAGAATATCGCAAACAAGGATCGCGACGACCTCATACATATAATAGAATTTTTTCTCCAAATCCAACAGATACACGAAATCAACAACCAATACAAATGCCAAATCCAACTAATACACAATCGTTTCAACCAATTCAACCACAAAACCCAATGACAATGCACTCGTATCAACCAACTCAAATGCAAAATGAAATACCCCTTCCATATTACCTTCAACAACACGAAATAACAAAAAATCAACTTTCAAATTTTTCGCAAATGCCAAATGCCGCAGAATCACTACAGATGACAATGAATCCATACCTCATGGGTGGATCATCAAAAACATCAAATAAACCACTAATGGTATTCACAGGAACAGACCCTGAATATTCTGTAGAAGATTATTTAAATGCAGTAACAGCAAATTTAATCTTAAATATAGGACCTGAACCAATTAATACGCCACTACATCAAAATTGGATACATCGACGCACAGCGTTGATACAAACAAACTTAGATGGCGCAGCTCTAAAATGGTTTTCAGTATTACCTATAGAAATTAAATCAGACTGGAAAAGATTTACACAAGAATTTTCAAAAATGTTTAACTCCGAAAGAAATAAACAACACCAAAGAGTTTTATGTAATGAAATTCGCAGATTACCAAATGAAACCATCAAACAATTAGCAGTACGTATCGAAACACTAGTTCGAAAAACATGTTCATTGAATACACATGACTATAAAAACACAAAAATGACAGAAATTTTAATGATGACCTTAACACCTCAATTAAGGAAAATAGCAATAGAAAAGAGAGCATCTCATCCTTCTTCAATTCGAGAGCCAGATTTAGATTTTCGAAAACTAGTAGACAAACTAGAGCAAGCGGAAATCACAATGAAACTTGAAGAAACAGAAAATCTGAAACTACAATATGTTAATCGAATTGAAACAAACACTACACATATCAATAACATACAGGAATCAGATACAGACCTAGTTGAAAAACTCACTGAAATACTAAATATTTATGAAAAACACCCAAATTTTAAGGGCAAACCATCTTTCAAAAAATGGTGTAATTATTGCCAACGATACGGCCATAGTATTTCCGAATGTAGACAAAAGCAACAAGATAACCAAAACAAACCTCAAAAGTATAAAGAACCAAATAAATCATTCTATCAAAATATGAAGAAAGATCAAAATCTACCAAACAAAAATGTATACAGTAACAACAGTTCAGGAAAACCACTTCCGAACAACACCAATTACACAAGGAATCAATCACCATATAACTCAAGTTATAGAGGAAGATCACCAGAACGAAGAAATACACAGAATTCTTCACAAAATCATTATAATCGATCAAATAGTCGAAATAACTATACGAGATCAAATTCAAATTCAACACAATTTGTTTCTAGATCTATCCAATTCCCAATCAAACCCAAGAAATAAACACTATTCCAATAATCAATCACGAAACTCATCATATAACAGAAATAGAAACTATTCACATAATCGAAATAGAAGTTATTCGAACAATCGAAATCAGAATTACCCGAACAATCGATCAAGAAATAACTCATATAATAGATCAAACTATCACAAACCAAACGACAGATCAAAACAGATCACGGAATCATTCACAAAATCGAAATTCAAGTTATAATAATCAATATAGAAACTATTCCCAATCACCACATAGGAATAATAACCATTATAATAATTCTAAACATCGATACAGAAGTAGCACACCAAAACATCAAAAACATATTAATCAAGTACAGTCAAATGAACAAACAACATCAGACCCCCCAGGTATTGATGACACAGGAAATAACGAACTACAACTAAATCAAATAAACTGTGGATCATTAGACACAGAAAGTGATACAGAAAATACCATCTCCGTAAATATGATAGCAGTCGAAAACGACTACGAACCTATTATATATGAACAACCTTTTACACCACATATATATGAAAATCAATTAGAACTCCTTCACAATTATTATATTGAACCCATCAAAACTACACAAACTGCACAAGAAATAAACGAAATTAACACGGTAAATAAACCCAATGAAAAAGACAAAAAATGTTTAAACACAAATCATATCTATCAAAATATACAAAAAAAACAACCCAGAGAAAAAATTTGGACAATACCATTTCTCTTAGAAAGTCCAAGAAACAAAGAATTTCAACCACCAGATCTTGAAATTGATTTTTTAATTGATTTAGGAGCAGAATCAAACATAATTAACATTCCCACATGGAATGAAATCAAAACATTACACCCAAAAAAAACGCCTCTTGCAACCTCTAGTAAACTAGCAACAGCACAAGGATCAACATTAGTAAATTATAGAAAAGTCCAATTATTCCTCCTCCCCACAAGAACAAGGGAGCAAAATAATATTCTAAACAAACCAGTTAAACAAATATTTCATATCACCGATATTAAACACAATATCATTGGCATACTATTTATATCGAAACATATACCAACAATCAACATCTTGAATAGTAAAATACTAATCAAAGATAAGTACACAAAAACAAAAAATACAGCTCTAACATTTTTTCAAAGATTAAATAAACAACCACCATTCTTTTCAAAATTTTATCCAATTTATAACCAACAACTGAAACACCTGAAACCACTATCAGGAAATATATATAACTTTTCAATAAAACAAGTTCACCAATATGATAAAAGTCAAAATAAACAACAACTCTTTATGTCAGACTTTGAGTTTAAACCTATTCATAAGTTTTTCAAAATCACGATTTGATCTATAAAATATTTGAAAAATACGAATTCAGTAATCATTTCGCTACACGTGTATAACAATACACCGTATCAAGTAACATTACCCTTAGGACTTTTAGGATATTGCGAAACAAACGCTACAATATCACCCGTACATGAAAAAGCATACCGCGTAAATAATATACTCCAATTATTAGATATTTGTCAATCCACAATTCTTAACGAAGAACTATCCATAAATAACATAATAAGCAATGAAAAGAGAAACACAGATTATTTCACAAAAACACCATATTTTAAACCAACATTTAATATAACAAATTACACAAAAGAACAACAACAATTTTTAACGATGTTTAACTTTGAACACTCGCAAATTACACAAATCGAATTTGACAAACTAGCAAAACAACTGTTAAAATATTCAACAGTCTGTAATTGACTAGCAAGAGAGGAAAACTCCGTTTGATTCACAAAAAATTTGAGCCCCTTTGATTTACCGTTCTTTTTACGTAGCATTTTGCAGGAGGTCAGACATTTACTCAATATCCTTTTATATTTTTATAGGTTACATCCAGTCTCTTTCATTCAAATTTTACTTTTTCAATAAGAACTTATTACATTGATTAAGTGCGCATGCATCGAGTTTTTATGGGTAAAAATTGACTAAAGATTGTTTTCGTTGACTAAAATGTTGTCTAGATGATCGATCCTTGTAGTATTTTTTTTAAAACGTAAGGGATTTTTAATCCAATGTAATAGACATGTTCGAAAAAAAATAATCCGTAATCGACTAAACTTGATTTCATTTTATCAGTATGATAGACTTTTTTGGTCATTAAATCTACAAAAACAATAAATTTTTGTAGGTGTGACTTGTCTAGTCATGACTTTGTACCGTTCGGCAAAAAACAAAAAATTTAAGCAAAAACTTATCAAACGTGCTCAAAATTACCATCATGGAACCTGATCTAAACTATATTTTATGATTGGATAAATTAGATATTTTACCACTGTAAAGTATTTAATATTAACCAATCATGATCCATCTAACTAACAACCCACTTATTTGTAAGTGCTGAAAATACTTGTAATTTCAGCACCAGAGAGATTTGAATTTAACTTAGAAATTAGTTGTCTCTCCAAGAGAACTTCAGCAGCCGCAATAAACCAGTATACTCTAGATCTATTGAGCCTAGCAGAGACTAGTTAAACACCCTGAGACTAGAAAGTATAAGAGTAAGATTAGGATCGGTATTAGACTAAGAAGTTGCACGAATCTATCCGGCCGAAAATAAGATAGCGTGACGAGCAGACGGTGTAGCCTATCCGAAATTACTCTATGAGTTAACCACATCGGTTATAACTCATCTGGTGCGACCATAAGTCTCGAATAAGACCTTAATAGTTTAGGTTTAAGCAAAAATTGATTAGAATTTAGACAAAACATTTTTAAAATGTTATACGATAATAATTTAATCGAATGGTCTCTACGACTCAATAGATCAGAGCCGCTATTCCGAACTATAACAGAACTAACCGGAATTGTAAGAAGACCTCGAACAAGAGACGACATACGACAAGGCAGAAACTTACCATATAGTTTTATGATTGTACGGCAAAAGCCAACACAAACTTTTATATTTAGAATCTTATTAGCAATGAATTTAGATTTTCATTTGCAAACATAAAATTTTGAAGTCAATCTTCATGATCATTTCAGGCGCTAAACAAAATTATTATTATACAATAACGATTGATAAAAAGATCTCAGATCGTTTTCTTAATTTCTGCAGTCTTATATAAAACATGTTTGAAAATCATTTATTGAAAATCAAAATAAAAATTAGTAGTATGACAATAAATTGTTAGTAATCATAAAATCATCTGTTTTCCCAGATTCATCACCTAAACATAACAGCAATCATAAGCTCACTAATAACATTAAAATACTACATCTTTTTCTTAAATAAATTTAAACCAATTTAAACTTAAATTCATTCAATTTTAAAATCAGATCATCAAGGCTTATCCATGGATCTTAATTAATTTTCTATTTCACTGAATTTAAAACCTGATCATCAAGGCCTATCCTTGGATCAAAAAGAACAATTTTGTTCTCCCCCACCCACTTAGCAAGTGTCTAACGACCTCAAACGTCGATTCACTATCCAACCCTTCCAAAAGACCCAAGACTAATTGAAACTTTTAAATAAAACTAACCATTCAAATTAGGATAAACAGTGAAGAACTTCGGTTATTCATCCTTCACTTGAACCCTCCTCTTACCAGACCCAGAATAAATCTTAGACTTAGTAAGTTTAAAATAATATCTAACGAACTACTTGCGTTCTAATTATACCTGAACCTTGTGGATCGATTTACTATTCTCCAACCCTTGAACACAATCACTACCCCTAAGTAAGATTAAGTAAGTTAACACCTTAACTTGGAGTAGCCACGAGAAAGTAAAAAATCATTCTTGGGAATCGATATACTTTTCTCTCCAACCCTGAACAAAAACACCCAGGTTAAGCTAACCAAAAAATCGTAAGGACTAACAGTCTAAGAAAATAGAAATCACCTAACAACTTTTTGCATCCCTCATCCTAAACCTTATGTCATTCAAAAATCTAGGAAATAAACAAACAATCGAGTTACACAACTGTGAGATAGATAACCAAAAATACGATCTTGTAATCACACCTCATACACAAACAGTTGGATCCATTAGAACAAAACGACTAGCAATAAAAAGAAAAATCATAAACAAACAAAGACAAATCACACGAAAAAGATTTTCAAAAAATAGAAACGCATTTTCAGAATCAGAAGCCAGCAATTTAGATGAACTCTATAAATTAAAAGAATCGATTGATAAAAATTGTCCCATTCAAAATCAACTTTATTTTTCCGATTCAGAAACAACTTCAAATTCTTCAAAAAGAGGAAAAAGAAGAATAAAAAAGCAATATAAACACAAACCAGTACACTTGTATTTTTGGAATCAACCAATTAGACACATCGATAGTTGTATATTAACAGTCATTAAACGAAGAAATGAGCCAAACTCAAAGTGACGATAGTCCAGATGACGAAGACCTTTACCCCTTCCTCATAGATGCACCCGATAATAGAGGGCAACATGATTTTTGCAAGAATTTACTCGTAAATTTGTTTGAACCCGGAATCAGCCCATGCAAAGCAGAATTCCCAGATGTAAAAATCAAAAGACAAATTATTGAACATTATTTGAAAGATAAATGTAATTTAACACAACAATATGGAATCTACACCATAGAATTCAGCACACCAAATCCGAATCATCGAAAATATGTAATTCAAACAGACGATGTTGAATTAGAATTTTCAAAAGTATTCTTAGAATATATTAAAAATTATTCAATATCATAATTCACAAAGAGCAAACTCCATATTCACTAACGAAGTTTTTGCAATAATATATACCTATATTTCTATATTAGAAAAAACAGAATTTCAAAGTATCTCACCAACCGAAACATCCAAACATACAAAAGTACGACATGAAATCACATTATTTTCAACTTTTCTACATATAATCAAAGAAAATTTCACTAAAGACGATGTTTCACAACACACAAAACATGACTTACAAAAAATTTTGGCATGGTTTATAAAAGATTTATTCACACATAATATAGACTTAATTTCACAGGCAAAAAAAACTTCAGACCTCAAAATCCAAATGATGATACTGCCATTACAGAACAGTCAGACTACGTTTGGGACCCTGAATGGTCTCATCATGCATTTATAAATATCCCACAATCAATCTCAAGTCAAGCAATAAGTACAATATCTTACCAAAGAGATTATGTAAAAGTAGTACCACTAACCATTGATGCAACACCCTTAAATTACAATACATTTTTACCTAATACGCGAAATAACAGTTTAAATTCGACCGTCATACACAATGAAAACCTTAATGGAACTAGGAATCTTACACAACAAGATATCCAAACACCATCACACTTCATAAATGAAGAAATTGTCCAAACAACAACAACTACACAACAAAGTATTTCACCAATACATCCAAATTTAACAACACCAAAAAATACAAACACTTCACTGGCACAGGTGACCTTACAATCAACCGTTAAACCTTCGGTTGCTCCAAAATATTCACATATGGATTATCAAACATACAGACCTATGACAGTACCGTCAAAAACACGAAAAACGTTCACAAGAAGCACTTTTGTAGAACACAATTATAATTATGCACATTCGTCAAAAACAAACTATCCCCCACGAAAAACTAATAATAATCACGTATGTTCTCACTATTGGGATAACCCAATGACAACAACCAACTCAGTAAACTTTCGAACTAATTCACATCCTCCACAGGATCATAGTGAAAATTACCCATTCTTTCAACAAAATAAAAATAAAAAGCAAGCACCTCATCATACGGATTACTTATCATCTGATGATGATTATTTACAACCAGACATTTTTGCACCATATACCCAAGAATATCGCAAACAAGGATCGCGACGACCTCATACATATAATAGAATTTTTTCTCCAAATCCAACAGATACAGAAAATACCATCTCCGTAAATATGATAGCAGTCGAAAACGACTACGAACCTATTATATATAAACAACCTTTTACACCACATATATATGAAAATCAATTGGAACGCCTTCACAATTATTATATTGAACCCATCAATACTACACAAACTGCACAAGAAATAAACGAAATTAACACGGTAAATAAACCCAATGAAAATGACAAAAAATGTTTAAACACAAATCATATCTATCAAAATATACAAAAAGAACAACCCACAGAAAAAATTTGGACAATACCATTTCTCTTAGAAAGTCCAAGAAACAAAGAATTTCAACCACCAGATCTTGAAATTGATTTTTTAATTGATTCAGGAGCAGAATCAAACATAATTAACATTCCCACATGGAATGAAATCAAAACATTACACCCAAAAAAAACGCCTCTTGCAACCTCTAGTAAACTAGCAACAGCACAAGGATCAACATTAGTAAATTATGGAAAAGTCCAATTATTCCTCCACCCCACAAGAACAATGTAGCAAAATAAAATTCTAAACAAACCATTCAAACAGATATTTCATATCACCGATATTAAACACAATGTCATTGGCATACCATTTATATCGAAATATATACCAACAATCAACATCTTGAATAGTAAAATACTAATCAAAGATAAGTACACAAAAACAAAAAATACAGCTCTAACATTTTTTCAAAGATTAAATAAACAACCACCATTCTTTTCAAAATTTTATCCAATTTATAACCAACAACTGAAACACCTGAAACCACTATCAGGAAATATATATAACTTTTCAATAAAACAAGTTCACCAATATGATAAAAGTCAAAATAAACAACAACTCTTTATGTCAGACTTTGAGTTTAAACCTATTCATAAGTTTTTCAAAATCACGATTTGATCTATAAAATATTTGATAAATACGAATTCAGTAATCATTTCGCTACACGTGTATAACAATACACCGTATCAAGTAACATTACCCTTAGGACTTTTAGGATATTGCGAAACAAACGCTACAATATCACCCGTACATGAAAAAGCATACCGCGTAAATAATATACTCCAATTATTAGATATTTGTCAATCCACAATTCTTAACGAAGAACTATCCATAAATAACATAATAATCAATGAAAAGAGAAACACAGATTATTTCACAAAAACACCATATTTTAAACCAACATTTAATATAACAAATTACACAAAAGAACAACAACAATTTTTAACGATGTTTAACTTTGAACACTCGCAAATTACACAAATCGAATTTGACAAACTAGCAAAACAACTGTTAAAATATTCAACAGTCTATAATTGACTAGCAAGAGAGGAAAACTCCGTTTGATTCACAAAAAAGTTTGAGCCCCTTTGATTTACCGTTCTTTTTACGTAGCATTTTGCAGGAGGTCAGACATTTACTCAATATCCTTTTATATTTTTATAGGTTACATCCAGTCTCTTTCATTCAAATTTTACTTTTTCAATAAGAACTTATTACATTGATTAAGTGCGCATGCATCGAGTTTTTATGGGTAAAAACTGACTAAAGATTGTTTTCGTTGACTAAAATGTTGTCTAGATGATCGATCCTTGTAGTATTTTTTTTAAAACGTAAGGGATTTTTAATCCAATGTAATAGACGTTCAAAAAAAAATAATCCGTAATCGACTAAACTTGATTTCATTTTATCAGTATAATAGACTTTTTTGGTCAATAAATCTACAAAAAACAACAAATTTTTGTAGGTGTGACTTGTTTAGTCATGACTTTGTACCGTTCGGCAAAAAACAAAAAATTTTAGCAAAAACTTATCAAACGTGCTCAAAATTACCATCATGGAACCTGATCTAAACTATATTTTATGATTGGATAAATTAGATATTTTACCACTGTAAAGTATTTAATATTAACCAATCATGATCCATCTAACTAACAACCCACTTATTTGTAAGTGCTGAAATTACTTGTAATTTCAGCACCAGAGAGATTTGAATTTAACTTAGAAATTAGTTGTCTCTCCAAGAGAACTTCAGCAGCCGCAATAAACCAGTATACTCTAGATCTATTGAGCCTAGCAGAGACTAGTTAAACACCCTGAGACTAGAAAGTATAAGAGTAAGATTAGGATCGGTATTAGACTAAGAAGTTGCACGAATCTATCCGGCCGAAAATAAGATAGCGTGACGAGCAGACGGTGTACCCTATCCGAAATTACTCTATGAGTTAACCACATCGGTTATAACTCATCTGGTGCGACCATAAGTCTCGAATAAGACCTTAATAGTTTAGATTTAAGCAAAAATTGATTAGAATTTAGACAAAACATTTTAAAAATGTTATACGATAATAATTTAATCGAATGGTCTCTACGACTCAATAGATCAGAGCCGCTATTCCGAACAATAACAGAACTACCCGGAATTGTAAGAAGACCTCGAACAAGAGACGACATACGAGAAAGTAGAAACTTACCATATAGTTTTATGATTGTACGGCAAAAGCCAACACAAACTTTTATATTTAGAATCTTATTAGCAATAAATTTAGATTTTCATTTGCAAACATAAAATTTTGAAGTCAATCTTCGTAATCATTTCAGGCGCTAAACAAAATTATTAATATACAATAACGATTGATAAAAAGATCTCAGATCGTTTTCTTAATTTCTGCAGTCTTATATAAAACATGTTTGAAAATCATTTATTGAAAATCAAAATAAAAATTAGTAGCATGACAATAAATTGTTAGTAATCATAAAATCATCTGTTGTCCCAGCTTCATCACCTAAACATAACAGCAATCATAAGCTCACTAATACCATTAAAATACTACATCTTTTTCTTAAATAAATTTAAACCATTTTAAACTTAAATTCATTCAATTTTAAAATCAGATCATCAAGGCTTATCCTTGGATCTTAATTAATTTTCTATTTCACTAAATTTAAAACCTGATCATCAAGGCCTATCCAATTTTGTTCTCCCCCACCCACTTAGCAAGTGTCTAACGACCTCAAACGTCGATTCACTATCCAACCCTCCCAAAAGACCCAAGACTAATAGAAACTTTTAAATAAAACTAACCATTCAAATTAGGATAAACAGTGAAGAACTTCGGTTATTCATCCTTCACTTGAACCCTCCTCTTACCAGGCCCAGGATAAATCTTAGACTTAGTAAGTTTAAAATAGTATCTAACGAACTACTTGCGTTCTAATTATACCTGAACCTTGTGGATCGATTTACTATTCTCCAACCCTTGAACACAATCACTAACCCTAAGTAAGATTAAGTAAGTTAACACCTTAACTTGGACTAGCCACGAGAAAGTAAAAAATCATTCTTCGGAATCGATATACTTTTCTCTCCAACCCTGAACAAAAAGACCCAGGTTAAGCTAACCAAAAAATCGTAAGGACTAACAGTCTAAGCAAATAGAAATCACCTAACAACTTTTTGCATCCCTCATCCTAAACCTTATGTCATTCAAAAATCTAGGAAATAAACAAACAATTGTTTTACACAACTGTGAGATAGATAACCAAAAATACGATCTTGTAATCACACCTCATACACAAACAGTTGGATCCATTAGAACCAAACGACTAGCAATAAAAAGAAAAATCATAAACAAACAAAGACAAATCACACGAAAAAGATTTTCAAAAAATAGAAACGCATTTTCAGAATCAGAAGCCAGCAATTTAGATGAACTCTATAAATTAAAAGAATCGATTGATAAAAATTGTCCCATTCAAAATCAACTTTATTTTTCCGATTCAGAAACAACTTCAAATTCATCAAGAAGAGGAAAAAGAAGAATAAAAAAGCAATATAAACACAAACCAGTACACTTGTATTTTTGGAATCAACCAATTAGACACATCGATAGTTATATATTAACAGTCATTAAACGAAGATATGAGCCACACTCAAAGTGACGATAGACCAGATGACGAAGACGTTTACCCCTTCCTCATAGATGCACCCGATAATAGAGGGCAACATGATTTTTGCAAGAATTTACTCGTAAATTTGTTTGAACCCGGAATCAGCCCATGCAAAGCAGAATTCCCAGATGTAAAAATCAAAAGACAAATTATTGAACATTATTTGAAAGATAAATGTAATTTAACACAACAATATGGAATCTACACCATAGAATTCAGCACACCAAATCCGAATCATCGAAAATATGTAATTCAAAGAGACGATGTTGAATTAGAATTTTCAAAAGTATTCTTAGAATATATTAAAAATTATTCAATATCATAATTCACAAAGAGCAAACTCCATATTCACTAGCGAAGTTTTTGCAATAATATATATACCTATATTTCTATATCAGAAAAAACAGAATTTCAAAGTATCTCACCAACCGAAACATCAAAACACACAAAAGTACGACATGAAATCACATTATTTTCAACTTTTCTACATATAATCAAAGACAATTTCACTAAAGACGATGTTTCACAACACACAAAACATGACTTACAAAAAATTTTGGCATGGTTTAAAAAAGATTTATTCACACATAATAGAACTTAATTTCACAGGCAAGAAAAAATTTCAGACCTCAAAATCCAAATGATGATACTGCCATTACAGAACAGTCAGACTACGTTTGGGACCCTGAATGGTCTCATCATGCATTTATAAATATCCCACAATCAATCTCAAGTCAAGCAATAAGTACAATATCTTACCAAAGAGATTATGTAAAAGTAGTACCACTAACCATTGATGCAACACCATTAAATTACAATACATTTTTACCTAATACGCGAAATAACAGTTTAAATTCGACCGTCATACACAATGAAAACCTTAATGGAACTAGGAATCTTACACAACAAGATATCCAAACACCATCACACTTCATAAATGAAGAAATCGTCCAAACAACAACAACTACACAACAAAGTATTTCACCAATACATCCAAATTTAACAACACCAAAAAATACAAACACTTCACTGGCACAAGCGACCTCACAATCAACCGTTAAACCTTCGGTTGCTCCAAAATATTCACATATGGATTATCAAACATACAGACCTATGACAGTACCGTCAAAAACACGAAAAACGTTCACAAGAAGCACTTTTGCAGAACACAATTATAATTATGCACATTCGTCAAAAACAAACCATCCCCCAAAAACAAACTGAAAAACTAATAATAATCACGTATGTTCTCACTATTGGGATAACCCAATGACAACAACCAACTCAGTAAATTTTCGAACTAATTCACATCCTCCAAAGGATCATAGTGAAAGTTACCCATTCTTTCAACAAAATAAAAATAAAAACAAGCACCTCATCATACGGATTACTTATCATCTGATGATGATTATTTACAACCAGACATTTTTGCACCATATACCAAAGAATATCGCAAACAAGGATCGCGACGACCTCATACATATAATAGAATTTTTTCTCCAAATCCAACAGATACACGAAATCAACAACCAATACAAATGCCAAATCCAACTAATACACAATCGTTTCAACCAATTCAACCACAAAACCCAATGACAATGCACTCGTATCAACCAACTCAAATGCAAAATGAAATACCACTTCCATATTACCTTCAACAACACGAAATAACAAAAAATCAACTTTCAAGTTTTTCGCAAATGCCAAATGCCGCAGAATCACTACAGATGACAATGAATCCATACCTCATGGGTGGATCATCAATAACATCAAATAAACCACTAATGGTATTCACAGGAACAGACCCTGAATATTCTGTAGAAGATTATTTAAATGCAGTAACAGCAAATTTAATTTTAAATGTAGGACCTGAACCAATTAATACGCCACTACATCAAAATTGGATACATCGACGCACAGCGTTGATACAAACAACCTTAGATGGCGCAGCTCAAAAATGGTTTTCAGTATTACCTAGAGAAATTAAATCAGACTGGAAAAGATTTACACAAGAATTTTCAAAAATGTTTGACTCCGAAAGAAATAAACAACACCAAAGAGTTTTATGTAATGAAATTCGCAGATTACCAAATGAAACCATCAAACAATTAGCAGTACGTATCGAAACACTAGTTCGAAAAACATATTCATTAAATACACATGACTATAAAAACACAAAAATGACAGAATTTTTAATGATGACCTTAACACCTCAATTAAAGAAAATAGCAATAAAAAAGAGAGCATCTCATCCTTCTTCAATTCAAGAGCCAGATTTAGATTTTCGAAAACTAGTAGACAAACTAGAGCAAGCGGAAATCACAATGAAACTTGAAGAAACAGAAAATCTGAAACTACAATATGTTAATCGAATTGAAACAAACACTACACATATCAATAACATACAGGAATCAGATACAGACCTAGTTGAAAAAATCACTGAAATAGTAAATATTTATGAAAAACACCCAAATTTTAAGGGCAAACCATCTTTCAAAAAATGGTGTAATTATTGCCGACGATACGGCCATAGTATTTCCGAATGTAGACAAAAGCAACAAGATAACCAAAACAAACCTCAAAAGTATAAAGAACCAAATAAATCATTCTATCAAAATATGAAAAAAGATCAAAATCTACCAAACAAAAATGTATACAGTAACAATAGTTCAGGAAAACCACTTCCGAACAACACCAATTACACAAGGAATCAATCACCATATAACTCAAGTTATAGAGGAAGATCACCAGAACGAAAAAATACACAGAATTCTTCACAAAATCATTATAATCGATCAAATAGTCAAAATAACTATACGAGATTAAATTCAAATTCAACACAATTTGTTTCTAGATCCAATTCCCAATCAAACCCAAGAAATAAACACTATTCCAATAATCAATCACGAAACTCATCATATAACAGAAATAGAAACTATTCACATAATCGAAATAGAAGTTATTCGAACAATCGAAATCAGAATTACCCAAACAATCGATCAAGAAACAACTCATATAACAGATCAAACTATCACAGACCAAACGACAGATCAAAACAGATCACGGAATCATTCACAAAATCGAAATTCAAGTTATAATAATCCATATAGAAATTATTCCCAATCACCACATAGGAATAATAACCATTATAATAATTCTAAACATCGATACATAAGTAGCACACCAAAACATCAAAAACATATTAATCAAGTACAGTCAAATGAAGAAACAACATCAGACCCCCCAGGTATTGATGACACAGGAAATAACAAACTACAACTAAATCAAATAAACTGTGGATCATCAGACACAGAAAGTGATACAGAAAATACCATCTCCGTAAATATGATAGCAGTCGAAAACGAATACGAACCTATTATATATGAACAACCTTTTACACTACATATATATGAAAATCAATTGGAACTCCTTCACAATTATTATTTTGAACCCATCAATACTACACAAACTGCACAAGAAGTAAACGAAATTAACACGGTAAATAAACCCAATGAAAATGACAAAAAATGTTTAAACACAAATCATATCTATCAAAATATACAAAAAAAACAACCCAGAGAAAAAATTTGGACAATACCATTTCTCTTAGAAAGTCCAAGAAACAAAGAATTGCAACCACCAGATCTTGAAGTTGATTTTTTAATTGATTTAGGAGCAGAATCAAACATAATTAACATTCCCACATGGAATGAAATCAAAACATTACACCCAAAAAAAACGCCTCTTGCAACCTCTAGTAAACTAGCAACAGCACAAGGATCAACATTAGTAAATTATAGAAAAGTCCAATTATTCCTCCTCCCCACAAGAACAAGGGAGCAAAATAATATTCTAAACAAACCATTTAAACAAATATTTCATATCACCGATATTAAACA
This sequence comes from Symsagittifera roscoffensis, assembly GCF_963678635.1. Classification (NCBI taxonomy): domain Eukaryota; kingdom Metazoa; phylum Xenacoelomorpha; order Acoela; family Convolutidae; genus Symsagittifera; species Symsagittifera roscoffensis. The sequence goes on from NC_087062.1 coordinate 51,024,221, forward strand.
CAATATCATTGGCATACCATTTATATCGAAATATATACCAACAATCAACATCTTGAATAGTAAAATACTAATCAAAGATAAGTACACAAAAACAAAAAATACAGCTCTAACATTTTTTCAAATATTAAATAAACAACCACCATTCTTTTCAAAATTTTATCCAATTTATAACCAACAACTGAAACACCTGAAACCACTATCAGGAAATATATATAACTTTTCAATAAAACAAGTTCACCAATATGATAAAAGTCAAAATAAACAACAACTCTTTATGTCAGACTTTGAGTTTAAACCTATTCATAAGTTTTTCAAAATCACGATTTGATCTATAAAATATTTGAAAAATACGAATTCAGTAATCATTTCGCTACACGTGTATAACAATACACCGTATCAAGTAACATTACCCTTAGGACTTTTAGGATATTGCGAAACAAACGCTACAATATCACCCGTACATGAAAAAGCATACCGCGTAAATAATATACTCCAATTATTAGATATTTGTCAATCCACAATTCTTAACGAAGAACTATCCATAAATAACATAATAAGCAATGAAAAGAGAAACACAGATTATTTCACAAAAACACCATATTTTAAACCAACATTTAATATAACAAATTACACAAAAGAACAACAACAATTTTTAACGATGTTTAACTTTGAACACTCGCAAATTACACAAATCGAATTTGACAAACTAGCAAAACAACTGTTAAAATATTCAACAGTCTGTAATTGACTAGCAAGAGAGGAAAACTCCGTTTGATTCACAAAAAATTTGAGCCCCTTTGATTTACCGTTCTTTTTACGTAGCATTTTGCAGGAGGTCAGACATTTACTCAATATCCTTTTTGATTTTTATAGGTTACATCCAGTCTCTTTCATTCAAATTTTACTTTTTCAATAAGAACTTATTACATTGATTAAGTGCGCATGCATCGAGTTTTTATGGGTAAAAATTGACTAAAGATTGTTTTCGTTGACTAAAATGTTGTCTAGATAATCGATCCTTGTAGTATTTTTTTTAAAACGTAAGGGATTTTTAATCCAATGTAATAGACATGTTCGAAAAAAAATAATCCGTAATCGACTAAACTTGATTTCATTTTATCAGTATAATATACTTTTTTGGTCAATAAATCTACAAAAACAATAAATTTTTGTAGGTTTGACTTGTTTAGTCATGACTTTGTACCGTTCGGCAAAAAACAAAAAATTTAAGCAAAAACTTATCAAACGTGCTCAAAATTACCATCATGGAACCTGATCTAAACTATAATTTATGATTGGATAAATTAGATATTTTACCACTGTAAAGTATTTAATATTAACCAATCATGATCCATCTAACTAACAACCCACTTATTTGTAAGTGCTGAAAATACTTGTAATTTCAGCACCAGAGAGATTTGAATTTAACTTAGAAATTAGTTGTCTCTCCAAGAGAACTTCAGCAGCCGCAATAAACCAGTAAACTCTAGATCTATTGAGCCTAGCAGAGACTAGTTAAACACCCTGAGACTAGAAAGTATAAGAGTAAGATTAGGATCGGTATTTGATGTTGGGAAAATCAGTTCATCACTACATCTCCCGTTAAAACCTGACGCAGTTTTCAAAAAACAAAGAGCTAGTAAAGTACCAATTCATTTACACGACAAAGTAAATAGATTACGTGATATATTAGAACAATACAAAATTATCTCACCAGTAAACAAAGAACAACAACCAAAAGGTAACACATTTATTAACCCTGTTATCATCCTAGCAAAAGGAGAATCATTAAAAATAGTTTTATACGCTAGATATCTCAATTCACTAATAGACGAATCAAAATGCAATTGGCCTTTTGAACCAATACAAGTTATTTTAACAAAACTAAACGGAAAATACTTTACAACCGCAGATATGAATACTGCATACAATCAAATACCACTAGATGAGCAATCACGACGTTTAACACAATTTGTTATTGGAAATCAACAATATGAATTCAACCGCCTATTCTATGGAATATCCACAGGACCAGCAGCATTTTCAGCTTTTATGAGCAAAAATTTTAGACCACTAATACTTAAGAAAAACGCAATCACCTATTTAGACGATGTTCTTATGCAATCACAGACAAAAGAAGAAATGTTTACAGTTTTAGAACACTATCATAAAATACTTCAGAACGAAAATCTGCAGGCCGCCCCGATAAATCACACTTCTTTTTAACACGAGTTAAATTTTTAGGACATAATATAGAAAGAAACACAATTACTCCATTAAAATCACGCATTGATGCTATTCAAAAACTTTAACCACCAACAAACAAAAAGAAAATTCAAGAATTTCTTGGAATGTTAAATTTCTTAAGCAAGTACGTTTATAAAATGAAATTATATTTAAGACCATTCTATAATATCCTCAGACAACAAAATAATTTTGAATGGACCACTGATCATCAAACACGATTTGAAGATATTAAAAAACTTTTAACTGAACAAATTTCAAACACAATTCCAGATCCAAATCAACCATTCTATGCAATGTGCGATGCTTCAAATTTTGGCATCGGCGTAGCATTACTACAATCACACAGTGGTACAAATAAAATGAACCTTATATCAGCAAAATCCCGATTATTCACTCAAGCAGAGCTACGACTCTCAACTGTAATGAGAGAATGTACAGCTATATTTTATACACTTACAGAATATGAATTTCTGATACTTGGATCAAAACATCCAACAGTTCTATTCACAGATCATAAACCAATCATTTTTCTCTTTACACAAAAGTCAAATCCAAATCACCGAGTTTATAGATTGCAATTAATACTAATGAAATTTCCAAACTTACATAGTTTGGACAGCAGGAAAGAATCTTGCATTACCAGATACATTAAGTCGAAATACACCACCTGAATTACTTACACGAAAAACTACAGTTGAAATACCCAAAAACATAAAATTTTACCTTGCAAAAGACGAAACATCACCCCGACTAGAATGCAAATATGCAGTAAAAATTGACATTGAACAATCACAGATAAATAACCTACAACACTTCCCACTTTACTTAGATTGCCAAAATAATCACTACGAAGTTGATCTACTTGGAACATCAACTTTCAAACCAATTCCATACTTACAATGGATAAAAAATAACACCCAACAAAAACGAATAAAACACCACTCGCATAAAAAAGACTTTTTTCCGTTAATTGAAAAAGAAAATTTAACTGATAAAATAAATTTATCAGGACCACAAACAAATGATTTAAAATACACAATAAATCAAGTTTTTGACCTCCATGACCCACTTGACACAATTCCTTTATCTAAATTAGAAATTGAGAACATTTTTCTCCCTCCAACAGATAAAATTACAATTAATACCTTGAAACAATATCAAAATCTTGACCCAGTAATTAGACAACTAAAATCATGGCATAAATACAAAACTAAGCCCGTAAAGGCAGATACCACAATTTTAGGAAATGAAACACTCCTCCGATATTTTCGAAAACTTAAAAATACAACAATTGATGAAAACACAGACCTTCTAGAATATCACTTAAATGATACTACAGTTCCCTGTCTCCCTTTAAGTATGATTCTAATAGCTTTTAACATTTCACATACACAAAACATTAAAGGACACTCTGGATCAGAGAAAACATATTCAAATTTTACAAAAAAATTTTTATTTCCCAAATGCACCAATTTGGATAAAAGTACTATGCAATGATTGTATAGTATGTCAGCTAAATAAACCTTATCCAAATCAAAAACAAATAGCACAAAAACAAGATTTTAAAGGACAAAGTTTATATTTTAACCACCGTATTTCATTCGATACAAAAGGACCAATTTCACCATCCTCTGAAGGAAACTCCTACATTATGGTAATTGTTGACGCATTTACACATTATGTAGCACTCAACCCAGTACCACATTGTAACGCTTATTATGCTTACACAACACTTTATGAACACTGGATAGCCAAATTCGGATTGCCCGATATTTTAGTTACAGACAACGGTACAGAGTTCATAAATAATGAAATCATCACACTATGTCATTTATACAACATTAAGCACAAACCGCGTACATCTCATGCACCTTGGACAAACGGTTTAGTCGAAGGTATGAACCGTTCACTACAAGAATATCGTAGATGTATCATAAATGGAAATGATACAAGATACACAGAATGGTCAGCAGATGTAAAATTATTTCCCTTAGCATATAATTCACAAATTACGACAACTCTAGGAATGTCACCATACGAAATGGTTTTTAATCAAAAGCCACGTAAGCCAATTATGTTTACAGCAAACTCTCATAAAAATGCACAAGGTCATTGCCAACCAAATAAAGACTCTATTTGTTATAACCTACCTTTACATACGCATGATGAAGATCATTTTCATCACCCACAAATCCTTAAATTAGCCTCCGGTACACACACCGAATGGATTTTAAATAGAGATAAAAAACACAATGAAATTTACCAGAAAGTAACAAAAAAATTGTTACAAAGGCAAAACATTAACGAACAAATAAATTCACGCCTTACACCAGCCTCAGATTTAAAAATTGGAACATTTGTCTTAATACCTAATTTTAATACACAAAAAGGAATTTCTAAAAACTTACAACCCCTTCGTAAAGGACCATACCAAATAATCACCAAACCCACTGACGTAACATATAAAATCACCGATTCAGACCAAAAAGAAAGCGTTCAACATAGAAACAATCTATTACCTTACTACCCAACAGAATACGCACTACCCCGAACTAACTCAATTATATTCTTTCACAGGTTTAAAAGTTATTCAAAATCAACCACATACTGAAAATGAAATAAATGAACAAAACGATAGTCACCTTAAAAAACAAAATAAAAAACCAACTACAACCCAAAACAATACAAAAAAGCTAGATCAAAAAATACCTCAAAAAGAAAGAAAAAATAGAAAAGTGATAGAAAAAAAATTATACCCCAAGAACAAATCGAGAAATCAGAACATAGAGAGTCATCACGACCTAGAAATCAACCACGAAAAAACTACAAAACATTCATCCCACAATCTAAAATATTAAAGAAAGTTGAATTTCAAAAACAGCTTTAATTTTCAAATTAATAATCTTTGCACCTCTGAAACATTTTGAACTTTCATTTTTCAAAATAACATGCTGACAAACACGCAGCGATTCTAGTTCAAAATTAGCCAATAGGATTCATTCAATTCGTCACCTTCTATAACTCTAACACAAACCAATTAGACGAAAGATATTAAACTCCAGGCATATCTATAACTATAACTTTACAACCTCCAGGTCAAAAATAAGCAAACCACTCAAACTTGACAACTAAAATAAATACCACCATAATATCATAACCCTCCCTTATCTAATAACGCAAAGATCAACAATATTTTCCCAACTCAGACCTCAAAAAGGAACCCCCAAACAAAAATGTTAAATTAGCCTAAAGTAAAAGTACGAATATATTAATTTAGCCTAAAGTACAAAAATCCCAAAAACACCCCAGATTACCTGACAAATAAAAATAAAGTAAAAGAATACCTCCCGAACACCATAAAATTCGCCCCCAACAACTTTCCACAAAACTCAACCCACTTGTCAAAAAACCAATAAATAATTCGACCACACTTGAAAATTGCCCCAAACAACAAAAAATATTCGACGAAGAAGCCATTTCTTCAATGCTCTTCTCTCGATCAGTCAACACATTTTTCAACATTTTCATAAAGTTTTTAACAAAGATTAAACTTTTATTCGTATTTCTCTTTGATACTTTTGAAGCTTTTATAATAATTTTAATCATTTTTGCAATATTTTTTTAATTTTCTACTCCCTATTTGAAATATACCTCCAACTTTCCCAAGTCATTGACCATATTCACAGATACGAAAACCCAAAGTTTATTTAAATGATACGAACCATTTTTAGTAGAACAGATATTTTTCTATTATTTATAATTTTTATAACATTTTTAGCATCCCTAATATTGACAATATGCAAATGTATAAAGAAGGCAATTGTAACATTCGTCTTAGCAACAATGCTTTTAATTCTTTTTCTTGAAGAGTACTACAATAAACATAAATTTTTTCACTAAAAGAAATCAATCAAAAAACCCTCAAAAATTGCTAACCAACAATCACACAGTCAGTCTTAACCGAAAACATCCCAAGAAAACCCGAAAATACCTACAACTACCCAAAACCCCCAAACATCTACACGAATTTCTTTCCAAGATAACCCATACACTTTTGAAAAACGACACGCTCGCTTATCTGAACCATTAGAACCAGTTCAGCGACAGGCACCTCTAAGTGAACCAACATATAACTTGTACCCAACATTACCACAAGAATTAAGTAGAATAAGAAATATTAGTCAAAACCAAAATACAATTGAAATAAATAGACAAATTTTACATCCACGACGAAATAGAATTTTTCAAACCCCCCGAGTTCCTTTTGATATACCCCAATCCCCATCACCAAGTACTCCAGAAAACCCAATTAGTATATTACCGGAAACCCCTACACTTCTTTCACAACGTAGCAACTCAAGTATACCCTCAGATTACTTAGGCTCAACACCAACGTCTGAACAAATACGTGAAAATCCCTTTAACCCCCCAAACCAAACATCACGACTACCATATTGGACAACACAGTCATTCACACAAGGTGAACCAAATTTAATAAATGACCCAATAGATATTTCCACGGATACAACAACATCATCATCACTACCAGAAACATTATCACTACCATCAACACCATCAATAAGCCAGATTTCACCAACGCCTTTCCCCCTAAATTTTCCAAATAACCTCGACGCTAGATATCGAGAACAATCATCAACAAATATCCCTTTAAGATTAGACTGGAACACATTCACAGCACCCCCACCATTATTTGGACAACACCCGGAAAGTAACCGACTCCACAACTGGGCACTTCTTAGATTACAGTATAGACAGGATATCCACGAAGACATTCGTGACCATAACATCCAAATACTCCAACAAAATAGTCTACAATTAAAATTTGAAATCACAGTTAAGCTAAACAACATTGCCCAACATCCTTACCCATTAAACCCACCAAATATAACAGCTCAATCGCTACCACCACCATTTATAACAACTGAAGTAATATATAAATACGACAGATATACCAAAAAGACAATTGGTTACATCACATTTTATAACCCGTACTCAGGATTATCATACACATGTATATTCTAAAAATATTGATATTTCTCCAACTCCTTTTTCTAATATTTTCCGACCAGAACACAAATCCTTCTCCTCGCACAGGACCCCAGGATTTATTAGTAACACACTATTATTGTGAAGAAAACGAACAAAAAACACTACACAAATATGCAATAAATCAAGTATCACAATGCGAAACAGAACCACAAGCTATAGAAACTACAAATATAATAGCGACACTATATTCAAAAGCCCGAGCAACAACAGTCATAGGATATAAATTTACAGCAACATTTTCCGAAAAGAAAGTACATTGTTCACAAGTTTTAAATGGAAATAAAAATCGACTTGACCACGAATCATTCTACCAAAGTAAAATAGAACGACTTCTACATCTAAATCCCGATGATTGTAAAAACGAGCTACTCAGACTAAACATCACAAGAAATAAAAACACCGACAGAAAAACAGTATATTTTCAAGTCTTTGCCGATTCTGTACATCAAGCAGAACTTGAAAGATATCAAGGACATATAAAATTAGATGAAAAATACCCATACAACGGCGCACACGGAAGATTAACTTATGACATACACGATAAGCACTGGATACCACACATTGGTATAAATAATCTATCAAACTGCAAAGCAGACACAAAAAATAGAGGATATCAAGAAATAATGTTTTTCGATTAAAAAAATACAACTCGAAAAACTACAACTCACACGAGATTTATCTGACAACACAATGATCTATCAAGGAATTAGACTACCTTGGAAAAACGATCAAGGTTATTGTGATCGTACAACACGGACACAGGCAACAATTGTTTGGTTTCCCGAAGATACATGTAAAACATTTCAAGTAGCAAAAATACATGCTCGAATGATAAAATTTCACAAAAAATATTTTATACAATCAATTCCATATGAACAAGTCAATCCATCACGAAAACAAAGTACTGATTTTCGAAATATCCATAATATAAAAAATAAATTAACACGTTTTCAAATATATCAAGAAACAGAACTCGCATGCAAATACAGAAACCCGCTTCACAAAACACAATATTCTGAAATATTAGTTGAATACGAAAAAGGTTTCGACATGACCACTGGAAAAATAAAAATTGACCCTTATGCCACAGGTCATCCTCTACACGAAGGTACATCATATATACCAGTTAACTTTCAAAAAAGTAATGGTGAACCTGGTGGACATCTAAAGCCACATGACACTAGAAGCACACGTTTACAAGAACTATCACTAATGAATAATTCTTATTTTGGTAATATCTACTATGATATCCACTTGTATATGAAGTTAGACTACACGATTAGTCGAATTTTTCAAGAAATGTCACTCTTCAAATTAGAAAAACTTCACCAACTATGCGAATTAGAAAGGACACAAATCCTACAATCACTTGCACTAGCAGTATTAAAAATACCCTACGCAGGATATTTACTATCAGGAAATAGATCAAATTTTCTAGACTACGAAGGAAACATTTTATGGTTTTATTCTTGTACCAAAAAAGTGTCACCACTATATGTTTTTGAAGATAAAAGATGATTTAAAAGAATCCCTATCTTTTATAAAAATGAAGTACATTTTGTTGACACCTTTTCAAGACGAACATGTATTTGGGATACCGCAGTCCCATGTGGATCAGAAAACAGCCACAATGTAGTACAATTGAACCCTGATGAAGATAAACATTATCTTCTTACCCCATACCCCACGTTAATGCAATCACTCAAAAAAATTTCACCCGAAAGCGTCAGAGCTATTGCTCGTAACCCAAATATTGATTTACAATCAATTGGAATATATTCAAAATCCGATATCCAACACCACATTAGAACACAACAATTCCAAGAATTATTAACACAAATGGACACTATACAAAGACAATCAATTGACCAAAACCTACGCAAACTTGCCGAAACCGCAGGATTTGCAGATATCTATACACAAGATTATAGCGGATATTTTAAAGACATTAAAGACTATATATATCTAAACGGTGAAAAATACAGACCACAAGATATTTCACCTAAAAATATTTTTAGCTTTGTTACACTAAAAAATTAAATTCTTGATTTTCTAGGATGGCCCTATTACATCTTAGAAAAATTAACTATCCTATAAGCAATGTTTAACTTTATAGGATTTCTTTTTTCACTTTTAAAAGGAATCTATAACACATGCGCTATACACACACAAGTAAGTGTAGCACGCATACTACTTGAAGGATTTTTTGGAATTTTTTCATCATCAGTTAACAAAATTCTTCTAGACGCACAAATCAAAGAATATAATACAAAAATAGCGACAACACAGAACACATACAACGAAGAACATAATAACATAGAAGTAACACCTACAGCACCACAGTTGCCACCCCTACCACATAACCATCCATTATCCTTAGTCCCACGTAATTTCCGAAACCTAGCAAAAACACAAAACCCAAATTTTAGACCAAACATGTCGCAAAGTCCCATACAACATATAATGACACATCATTCACAAGATGATAATACATATGAACAAATTATAGAATAACCCCATACCACCGCTTTTCAGTCTCAAAATAATAATTTTTTTAGCCCACGATGAGCCGACAACTTGGATCCCCTACACCGCTCAAATTCCCATCCAACCAACCTCAACACTCCAATCACAATAATCCCACTTTTTGCTTTCCCGCCACCCGATTTTCCAACTAGTAATATAACATCAAGCATGAATTCGGATACTAATTCAGATATTTCAGTTTTATACTCCATTTCACAACTCAATAACCCTAATATAGAAACCCCTGACGAATTTGCAGACACCGAACCATCTCCATCCAATAATTTTCAAACCAACTCCTCAGTTTTTTCAAAGCCCCCTTTTCAACCGATCCCACTAAATAATCCACTCTCGCCCGTTTCTACTCCCTCTTTGCTTCACAAGTAACCACAACCTATTCTCCATTTCATTCCGACCGATCATCTAATTCTCCCGATACACCCAAAATCTCCCAAGAACTCGATAATTTTATCACCCTACAACAACAGCTGATACACCCTAACACCCTCACTATAAATCAAATTTCCTCCACAATAGAATCCTCAAACCCACCTACTCCTACACCCTCCTCAGCTTATACTGCATCATTAGCACAATCATCCACATCCACCGAATCATCAAATAGCACTAACCGAGCTTATCGCACTTTTAAAAGAAAATTCCCAAACCATCCATTCCCGACCAAACCAGGAACAGCCTGCGAATACATTAATCATCCACACCACACCAAATCGAAAGATTTTCTAGCAATCACCTTACCTTCATTCCCACAATATACTTTAAACACACCTAACGACACTAACGACACACGTAGTTTTGTAGATGAACATGTTTTAATGCCTACACTTCATTGGACAACATATTATCATTTTACTAATCCCCTTTGCTTGCCACTATCTAATACTCATAGCGATATAGAAAAGAATAAAGATATGCTATATAGACTCACCGCAACACTAACACCTAGACAATTTACTTATATAGGATATAAAAAATCGCTAAAAACATTCACGTGCCTGATAATGGTGTTTTTTCGAATCAATCGGTGCGCAGCTTTCAACTGAGACTCTTGAGATCTGAGATAAGCCAGGCAAATACGGATAGGGCCAAGCCATCGGGTAACCTAGCAAAGGCAAGGGATGTAGTGAGAAGGGGTATAGATGAGAAGTGCTGGCCTTCGGTAATATTCTATTTGAACGAGCAAGCAAGGGGCAGTGTCAATAACCTGATAAGACGACACAAGAAAAAGCTTGAAAAGCTTTTGGAAAGACAGGATAGACCATTAAAAAACTTGGATGAAAGCTCAGTCAGAATCTTAGATGAAGTGATTTTGCCGCTTTGGGTGCGAGAAGTCTTAAGTTTTCAACCAAAACATCCGATACGAGACAAAAAAATGAAATTCACTTCCTTGCGGACATTGATAGTTTTTTGTCTGAACTGAAGTTCAATAGTATACACAGAGAAAAATTATGTGAGTTTGAAGCAGCTGCAAAGAGATATGCTAAGAATGTGAAACAGACCCCCAAAGGTGTTGAAAAAGCCAGAAAGTATTTGAAGGACAACGGTGTTCTTGCAGTTCAGTCTGATAAGGGGGTGCAACACCTTTGACATATGAGAATTTACAATAGAATATTACGACCATAAAATCATCCGAACTAATCAAGACCAACTTTTAGATGACGACCGCTTCGCTAACCCACAACTAACAGAAAAATTTTTCATCAAAACACCATATGTATTCACACTCAATATTTTTGATAGAAAATATGATCACATCATTTCTGAAGCACTAACTGATATGCAAGCTTACGAAAGTTTTAAAGAAAAATTTCAATTATTTTCACTAACCTTTCAAGAACAAGAATGCGATTTGCACTGTTCACACGACATTATATTACGCACTAAACAGACTCACACATACACGTACTATCGCTTCATACAAAATCATTTTGATCTAAATACTCCATCAAGACAACCACATCATCGTTTTCAGTTTCTTAATTCAAAGTACACTTCGCCATTTTTTCTAAACTTCACCTATTGCATCAAAGATACTAACCTCCACGGCATCCTCCGCAATTATGACCCAATAACACAAATGTATATATTTTGTCCCATCACGAAGACCTTGAATGCTGAAAAATCCAGACCCTTCCTTATCCCACACGAATTTATCCAACCTATAGAAATCCCTATATTAGAATTTATTCACAATACTAAATACAATCACAAAATATATAATCTCATTCAAAACACACCTTATGAGTTTGCAGTAGGCACCGACGAACTAAAAACTATTAAAGCACTTCAATCGCTTTGGCCACTGCTTCAAACTAAAAACATCATTCGCATACTAGCAAAGTTACTAACAAATTCAGACATGATACACGACATCTTCCCCCACGGTTTTTTCCCAGACAATTAACAGGTAAGTATAATTCACAAATTAAAGTAACACAACCAAAGTAACATAAGAAAGACCAACATAAACCTAACATAAAACGTTATCACAAAACAGGACCTCTCAAAGAAACAGCATGCAATCATACTCCCACTCCTGGCCTAACCCACCAGAGAGGACGTCCTGAGCATGCTCTATAGCCGGCCTAACCCACCGCGCTACATCCACGCTTTGTGACCACACTTCTATTTTTAATAAGAGGTACTCAAGGGTGAGTTATTCTTCAAAATAACCGAACTAAAACAAAACGCTTTTGTGAAAACAACTAACTAGCGTCCTGGAACGTTCTTCCTCTAGAGGAACCGGGTAAGAAAATGATGTTCGCCAAACACCAACGTTCATCATCCATCCTTCAAATTGCAGAGAAGAAAGATAGTTCTAAAAAAATCTGTAAAACCCGGATGGGTGGAACCTGATCTAAGCTACATTTTATGATTGGATAAATTAGATATTTTACCACTGTAAAGTATTTAATATTAACCAATCATGATCCATCTAACTAACAACCCACTTATTTGTAAGTGCTGAAATTACTTGTAATTTCAGCACCAGAGAGATTTGAATTTAACTTAGAATACAGTTGTTCTCACTCTGGAACTAACTCGCATCAGCCAGTATACTCTAGATCTATTGAGCCTAGCAGAGACTAGTTAAACACCCTGAGACTAGTAGATATCAGAGTAAGGTTAGGATCGGTATTAGACTAAGAAGTTGCACGAATCTATCCGGCCGAAAATAAGATAGCGTGACGAGCAGACGGTGTACCCTATCCGAAATTACTCTATAATTTCTTCAAATTACTTCAAATGATTTCCCCATGTTTTAGGTGATAAAGCTGGGATGAAAGAATGATTTATATATACTAACAATTATGCTTTATACTAACTAATTTTCGTATTTCATGTTCAATAAATATTTTTTCAAGATGTTATTTAATTTACAGCTGATTTAAGGAAAACGACAAGTGTTGTTTTTATCAGTCGTTTTTGTACAATTAATAGGTTTAGCGCCATGAAAGTTTATTGAAGATAATTCTTCAAATAATATGTCAGTAAATGAAAATTTGAATTTACTGCTGGAAGTATTATAAAATATAAAAGTTACTAAGTATAAAAGTTTGAGTTGGCTTTCGCCGTACGACCATGAAACTTAAAGGTAA